>NW_019721770.1:356887-608791 GCF_002891405.2 Cryptotermes secundus | reverse complement strand
ATGATATGGGTTGAATAGATCTGGCTCAGGATATGGACCAATGGAGGGCTCTTGTGAACACGGTAATGAACCTTCGGGTTCCATAAAATGCTGGGAAATTCTTGAGTAGCTGCAGAATTGGCGGCTCCTCAAGAAGGGCTCGGTTCCATGAGTAAGTAAGTATGTATATTTATATGAATGCCTTTATATGTTTCGGTTAGTTGTGACCATCTTCAGAAGGCGTAGCAATATGTTGAGGAAACTACTATTGCACTGATCATAGAACATCGAGTTAATCAAAGTTTTATAAAAAGATTTTAATTAAGACAAAATGTGGGTTGAGTAGTCAAATTATTCTATAATACCGACTAACGTGATGGACCAGACTGAATAAGATTATAATTGTTTCAATTAGCACTGCCAAATTTCGATAAGTTCTTCAATCTTTACTTCACATTTCCCAATGCATATTTTCCATACTAAGACTTTACTTTAGATTAACAATTCTTTAACGTCAAAGAATAGGAATGAGCCCATTCAACAGTTCTATCAACTATCGTTTCGTTCTTAATATAATGTAACGAACTTCAGCAGTCCCCTTAACTTATGGCACACGTCATACGTGGCGGCCTAGTATAAAATTGTTCAAGTGATTTCAGCATGAGAAAACACTCAGAAGAAGGTAGATTCATAGACCATACGACATTTACTGCAGAATTTCCAATCTAAAAATGTCAGATTGTACATGCTTCAGAAAAACTTACCGCTGTGAAAAATCAAGCACGGGATATGAATTCTTGATATAAATTTAAGTTCGATTGCACATACAAATCGCTGAATGAGTTCTGGAGTAATCCGTCATATCATCAGGCATATAATATTTCTCACAGGAAGCTTAGCCGGTCCTTTCGCTGAATTGTAATTAAATATATTAATTATGAATCTTACTTGCTGTCGAGGGCCAATTGTCCAATGTGAAACCTGGTTACCACTCTCTAGGAGTTTCAATTCTGATTGTCCACAAGGACGATTGTAAAGTATAGAATAAATTTTCGTCAAACCCTAGGACACCGATGACTTGTCTAGGAGTGAATTTCCATCACTCACATGAAAGCCGTTTCTTCGCCCGAAGAAGCGTGTTCTAAGCACAGTGATCAATTTAACTTGTAGGTATGAAATCATTCTGATATATCCAATACTTTGTGAAGTAAACTGCTTTCGAATTATATAGCTAAGTTTATAAAATCCATTAAGACTGCCTTACAATTTATTCCAGAAGAATCAAATCGTCATCCACGCCACATGACACAAATCTGAATCCTCCAGTGTTTTGATTATCCACATGAAATCTTGCTTTCCAGACTTCGTAGCGGACTTGAGATCTGTAAAGCTGTACCATTATCTAGCAACAATACAAAATATTTTCCTTTATCTCACTGAAAATTTCGAAACCGAAGGCAAATTATATTATTTTCCCCTTGACTCGTCCGCAACTGAATATTGCGTGCAGCCACCGGGATCATTTCAAGTCTATTTCGTTTGCAAATTAAAAGGTACAACTCTCTTTATGCCTAAGTAAAAGCCATAAAATTTACTAGGGGGTATTCTTAACGTCACAGTTAGATGGAGTAAGATATCAACTTCTCGCTCCAGCCAATTTAACTTGAGAGAAAGCACATTCAATAGAAACTGAATATGACGCTGTGAGAACCCCAGAACAAATCTGAAAATTGTAGAGAAAAGACAGTTTCCGCTCCTGACTGTAATCGAACCTAGACTGTCCTGTCACGGGAAATAGAGGATACATCTACGACCATGTAAATTTTATGACTTTACGCAAGGATGAACTTCAGTTATTGTTTATCGCTTACGACTTTTTATCAGAAATTAAAAATTGTGCAAAATTATTGAGCTGGCCGGAAGAACCGAATTGAACTGGCTCAGGGTAGATCCACAGGCCTACTTAGGAGTTAAGTTTCAGTTTCTGTAAATGCAGTTAATATCTGAACCAGGCGAGCATACATTAAATGATCATGAGTGACGTGGTACAAAGAATTAGGTTTTCGAAGATTACTTAAGCAAGAATTCGACAAAAATCAACAGTACTTAGTCCATCGTACGTTCCTTGGCTTGTTTTGGACTTTATCCATCGTCTGGTATGTAATAGACAAAAGACCACGACGTTTCGGAGACTGGATCTGTCTCCGTCTTCAGGTGGGTGGGGAAGGATAAACCTACTCAGTTGGGTCCGTTAGAAAGAGCTAGTCTCAATCACTTCCCTACCCACCTGAAGACGGAGACAGATCCAGTCTCCGAAACGCCGTGGTCTTTTGTCTTTTACATACCAGACGATGGACGAAGTCCAAAACAAGATAAAAGAAGTACAGTATACACCATCGTCATAATCATTTCAAGTCTAGTACTTAGTCCATTAGCATAATAGCATTATCATAATGCTCAGCCTTATTTAATAGTACGAGTACTTAGGGCCGTGTCATAGTTCAGGTGGTTTGAATCTGGCTTTGTGCTGGATATCCCAGGCCTCAATCCCGACATTCTTCGTGTGGGGGAAGGTATAAGACAGGAGATTCTCCCTCTAGTGTCTTAGGATTTCCCTTGATAATTATGTCACCAACGCAGCATACTCACCTACCACATCCCCTCAGGTATGCTGTAGTCCTCACCAAGCAGCTCATTATCATATCTTTGTTTTCTAAGCTGTTTGGGCGATTTATTTTTGGCCTGTCATTTGGACGCTCACAGAATAAGGGTCATATTTTATGACCCTTATTTACTTCTGGGTTATAACGTCATGTAGTTCGGTGAAAATTAACAGACGTTTCGAAGGAATAAGTTATTTCCATCTCCAGGGTGTAAGAGTAAACAATAAATTAGCATGCAGTACGCATCATTGCGATAACGACAATGAGAAATTTGTCACCGCTTCTTTGCTACCGACTTCCCGATATGTGTGCATCTCTAAATATTAAAATCTTTCGTATTGCTTTCGTAACAAATGGGATCACAATGGTCCACTCCTGTAGCAGGCGCTGCAATTCATTGCAGCCTACGTACTGTGTGACCTGCTGACCTCGCTTGTACCGCTCCCCTACCCACTTGCACTTTCGCTAACATTTCCCACGTCTTATTACACTAATACAAATAGTGCGCTTATATAAAGTAGCAATATTGCAGGATGTTGCAATGTCACATCCGCAGGTCGGGTTGAAACTTGCTGTAGTCTTGTCGGAACTTAGATACGAATCAATATCGAGTGTTACGTCACTGTCTCCTCTCACCTCAGCGGCCACTTTGGTCTGACCGGCAGATCTTCTGATTCTTCGTGTTCCCTTTCCTACTCCCTTTCTTTCTTTGCCTTTCTCCCTGTCATTCTATTACCTTCTACCTTTACTTTATTTCCTCTAGTATTGATTTCTTCCGTCTTTTCTCTTTTCTGTTCCATTCTTCTTTTCTATTCTCTTCCTTTCTTTATTTCTTCTCGACTTACTATCCTACGTATTTATTTTTATTTTTTATGACGCTCTTAATAGTACAACTATACAGTATGACCGACAAAGAACTCCGGAGTACTATTTATAAATTATTTATCCACAGCTTCAACATAAAAATTACTTGTTAACATAAGTTGTTAGAGAGTCTCTGTAAGTTCTACTACAATTTAGTTCAGTTCAATATGAGCACCACTGAGGGCCTACAGACATCGAAATGAAACTCCACTTCACCCTACACCCGAGAGAGCACATCCATAGACACCGCAGCGACAGTCTCTGTAGTCCCTCGGAGCAAATCGGGAAGAGGCTCTACCCTTTATCTGTGCACGGTGTCTTTGATGTAGCTCCAGAAGAAGAAGTCCATGAAAGTTGAGTCAGGACTCAGTTAGGCCCAATTACTCGACCTTCCCCTGCAGATCCTTTGACCAGGAAATCGTTCTTCCTGAGCAGTGCGAACAATGGCACCATAACGGGCTGGTACACCATCTTGTTGTAAAGCAGTTGTAGCTGAAGCTGAACGCCCCATTTTCCCAAAAGATGGCGCAGCAGTCGCCTCCAGAATACAAGTCAGAAGCCTTAAGCCAACTTGCTCGGATTCTCTGTTTCATTTCTTCTTCTTCTTCTTCTTCTTCTTCTTCTTCTTCCTTGTTTCCCTGTTTTCTTCGCTTGTTCCTAATTCTTTTTTTTTCTCGTTTCGTTTCTACTTCCCGCCCTATCCTTTTTTTTCCATTTTTTCTACCTCTGTGTCTTAATCCTTCATTAATTTTGCCAGTTCACTCTTTTCTGTATTGTTGTCTTTCTATGCTTCTCCTTTTTGTCTTATTCATAAGTCATTTTTTTCTTCAATCACACTTAACTTCTTTTCTCCAAATATTGTTCTTGCGCACCTGTGTTCAAACATCCATAAGCCTGTTTTCTTTTACTTATTCATTAACGTCACCCATTTGTAGATTTTCGAAAATGCAATTTTTGGGGACTCCCATATTAAAAACTCGAAACTGTTATCATACCTATTGAAAATTTCACATTGGTTCCATAATTAAAATTAAAGTCACCCTCTCGCATTTTTTCTTTTGGCGCTAATTTGGGCCTAGGCCTACTACCGTGTTTATTGTTACATATGATTACATATTTTAATTCATATAAATAATTGACTCGATGTAAATCATCTAGCACAAAGCCAGTTGATATTTCAACAGGAGGTAATTAGAAACAAACTTCATAAAAAAAAACTAACCTCAGTAACTTGAAATATTTTGGATAGACAGCAAACAAGACACTAACTTGATGCACTAAGCTGTTCAACTTTGCAGAACATTTTATTTTCTCACAAAATTGCAACTTCAATATTGACTGCAACATATAGTCCACTGCTCCCACCTTCTGCTTCTATCCGCAACTATTTTCTAACTTACACGAAGGAAAACACAGAAAGAGAGAAGAGCAGCCTTCTTTGCTGACCTTTAGCATTTAACGAATTTATTGTTTTAAATTATTTAATAATACGTAACTACAGCTTGACAACGTACTCTGTCAAAACATCAGNATCACATTTACTAAATACTCGTAATATATTGAGTAGATTGTAAATACACAGGAAATCAAAAATATAAAAAAAAATTATTTAATAATACGTAACTACAGCTTGACAACATACTCTGTCAAAACATCATTCCCTTTTGACGGTAAGATCCGGGACATTAGAGCAAGCTATACAGCTGTCACACAAGCATGTACATTACAAGTTTTTACACGCCGTCTCTATATTGGAAACAAGTAGTCTTAAGATACACAGAGTGTCCGTAATTCCCTTATCTGTTTCCTTAAGGCGGAAAATACGAGTATCTTCATAGCGTGTATCCTGTTGTGTAATGCGAACATGTGCATATACGAGTATAGTAGTTGTGTTAAACAGTCATCACAACAAATGTATACTCGCTTTTAATGTTCACAATTAAACTTTTATTTTGCTACACGTTTCTGTCACATAGGACCATCATCAGGCAGTTAATATGGAATATGTATAGTCATTGAATTACTGATATGGATCCATACCAGTGTAACTTGTCATATTACATGATGATAGAAATTTTGCTAAAGTTATTAGAATTAAGTACATAAAAGATACATTTAAAACATTTATCTAGGATATATGAAAACTGTAGAAAAGTATGTTGATTATGTATTACAAAATATTAAATTATTATCACTTTTAAATATTATTAAAACCTAAGTTATTAAGCTAAGATATTAAGTTGTTATTGGTTCAATGTAGACTCTACAACAAACCAATGCACAGTGTAGAACATATCTAACATATAAATGCCTAGAGTAGAAAACGTATACATCATATTAATAATAACGTAATAACACAATACATATCGGGAAATATACGTAGCCAAAGCATCACACATTCATAACAACATACATATCATTGACACTGCTGAGCTTCACGACCTGGTTCTACTACGTGGATGCTTCTAACAACAGGGATCTACCAATCACATACTATGCCTCATACTACACTCTAGCACCTGAACCTTATGATTATCTTGGCATATATGCTCTTAATCTCTTGATAACTCAATAAGATTTAATAATATTTTATATTATAATCAACATAATTGTGTACACTTTTAATATATCCTACATACAGGTTATAAATATATTATATATTTTATTTTAATATTTATTACCAATTTCAGGCAAAAAGTTTCTGCTGTCATATAATATGACATGTTGCACTAATATGGATCAATATTAGTAACGCAGTGACTAGACTTATTGTATATTAACTGCCTGATGATGGTCCTAGGTGACTTAAAACTGTACCAAAATAAAAGTTTAATTGTAAACATTGTATATATATATATATATATGGAAGATACGAAATTATTTGTCAGGAGGCCGAGGCTTGCGAAACTTTCCTCTGATTTCTTTGTGCTGCTTCCCTTGTATTCATTACAAATCTAGTACCGGATAAGGAAGTTAATATTATTGTAATAAGTTAGAATCGGATATACCGGACGTTGTGTGCTTCATCGGACTGAGGACTTAACTATAGAACGTTTCAATGAGAGAATGCTGGCTCCAACCGAAATGTAGTGGTGATTGCACCTGTTGACTAAGAGCAGGGAACCGACAAGTCTGTGGGACTAGAGTTAACCTAGTTTCATCTCACCAAAGATCAAAATAACGAAAATAGTTAATTACATGCGTCTCCATTTTATTGTATTCTTGGCGTAATGTAAAACTAAGAGCTCTGTGACTTACTTCACCCCCTGGGAATTAGGTTCCTGTTGTGAACTCTTTATTCATGAAGGTTCTATCTTGAAGAATTAATCTCTGTCTTGGCTGATTATGTAATGTCTCTAGTACATACGTAAGAGCAACAACAACGGTATCCGCGTACCGAACAAGGAATGCTAATTGACAAACACTTTCTGCCCTAAACTGCGTTCCTACTAGTGTAAACATAACCTATATCGTGACACATACGTTATTTCGTGATACAACGCTCTAGATTCAACACGAAGTTATGTATTGTTCTACAATTAGTTTTAACACCACTACACTACACTCTGTCTACATAAAATTCTAAAATTTGTGGAACACGTACATAAATCCGCAGCGAATTTATATATCGTGACATGAAATTGCGTATGTTGCAAAATTGGGTAGGCTTATCTATAAGGACATGTTTGAAAAAAATATTAATTGCACAAACTGTATAAAATCAATTTATTTAGGAAATTGGCCCCGTGCCCGATTGTCAGTCAGCTGGTATTTCAATTTATTCCATTTAATTCTTTAATAGGTTGGTTGATTGCCATTTGGTCAGTCTGTGAGTTGGTTGAATAGCTTCTTAGGTATTTAGTAAGTTATTTTGTAATTCAGTTAGTTATACAATCAATCTATTGTCATGTCGCCCAGTGTGTTAGTTAGTTAGTTAGTTAGTTAGACAGTTACCGGGATTGCACAGAGCAATAACGCAGACATTTCCCAGAAGTCTAGTAAAGAAACGTTTCTAGAAGTAAATATAGATGTTTATGTAGGGTTAATAATACTGATACAAAATCAAAATAGGCATGAAGCTTGATCTATGACAAAACGTTAAAATGTGTTTTCAGTTTATTTAATTAATCATCACGACATATACGTGTAATTTTCTCCTGGGGTGTAGGCATAGCTCCATGCATTCTTAACATAGTCTTTAGGTGGAGGTTAATAGACTGTTTCACGCTCAGCGACTTTACTTAGGAAAAGGGAATCAGGTACCTACTGAAAAGGAAGTCGCATGGGCCCCAGACCCGGTCTGGGCGGTACGGAGAATATATCTTCTCTATTGTGGGCATCAAACCCCGACTATTCAGGCATGCAGCCCATGGCCCAGTCATTATAAGGCATAAAATAAATAGATTGAGAATGTCTCAAAATATAATAGTAGGAACGAACATAAAAAAATATGAATGAGATTCGTGATTAAATTCTGAGAAGGGTAAATTCTGAAAAAAAAAATAGACTTACTAATTTCGAAAACTGTCACCACAGAATCTACTTTCCAAACGCTGAATGTGCAAAATCATTTTTTGCACATTCAGTGTACTCGTATATATGTCAAACTCCGTCTCTTGCTTAGAAGAAACAACCCAAATGACAAGAGTTTGAATGTGAAATACTCAAGAAAATGTGTGGACCTAAGGAATTTAAAGTGGCTAATGTATGATGTTATACTCGCGTAAGGATCGAATTTGTGATTTATTCATTTCACCTAGAATTTTACGATAGTGAAATCTAGGAGGCTTACATGGTCTCAGAACGAATCTAGGATGGGCAAGACTAGAATTTCATACATTTGTTTAGATTTTTAGGTAAGCTCAGTTCGAAGGTGGAGGAGGGTATGGGAGGAGAACATTAATTCAGACGTTAGGAAGATGGGTAAGACGAGAAGTGGGTGGAACTAGACCAGGATATTGTCGAATAGCTTACTTGATTATTAGTGTGTTGAATCATCTCGTTTTGCTACCAGAGTTAGTTAGGCAAAGACAGAGTTCTGTTCTTTAAAGAGAGTCTTAATCATTTACTGTCTATTAGAGGACGCTGTCAGTATCAGATTAGGCCTATGTGGCTTCGAATGGGCTTGAGATTAGTTAATAACTAACTGGAAAGACTATCGAAGGAACTGATCGTGGCTGAATTTGTGGTACTATACAGGCACTTTATGGAGGGACTGAGAGAAGCCACGAAATATTTCAGCCAGGATACTCGGTGTCGCGTCCGAGAATCGAATTGGGCATTTCTCACTCAGAGACCTTACCGCCTGAGCTAACTCGGTCGATTTCAATGACGACTGTATAAGCTTAATATAAAGTGCATTTCAGTGAATGAGTGAATGAATTAATTGACAACCGTTAAGCTATAAATGTATATGGATTTATACATCCACTCCCCCATACGTCTTAATGGCGTAGTGTTTAATTCGTTGAGCGCAGGGACAATTTTACCTTTACCTTTAAGCTGTAAATGTGGTTGTACAACGTTACATTAGTAAGCGAATAAAATGAACTATGTGAAATAAAGTTCCAAACGACTAAAAAAATACTTAATAAATTTCTTTATATCTGTTACGTGACTATAAATTGCTAACATTTCGAAAAGGACGAAACATATGTCAATGTTAACAAACATTTGTCAAAGGAAAATAGTAAGTGACCATGCGGATAATGCATCACTAAAGTTAAAGTGACCGGTCACGGTAGCCGAGCGGTCTAAAGCATGTACTGTCTTCGCTCGCTTGGAAACCGGGATCGTGTGTTCGAATCCCACTCAGGGCATGGATGTTTAGTTTGTGTGTGTGCGTTTCTATGTGTTTGTGTACAGGTAGAGGCCTTGCGACGAGCTGATCACCCGCCCAAGGAGTCCTACCGAATGTTTAAGATCTAGAAAAACCGAAGTGAACGGAGAAGTTCATGGAGGTAGGCCTAGGCCCACTGGGGCTGTAGTGCCAAAAAAAAAAGAAAGTTAAAGTTGTTCCTGTGTTAAACTAATTAAGCACTACACCATGAAGATGTATGAGAGAGTGGATGTATAGATCCACATTTTCTTAACCTTGGCATTAAGTTCACGCCCCGGCCGCTTTACCCTTGGGGAAAGAGTCCCGATTACCCATTGGATACGAGGTTGGGTGAACCCCAGGGAGAAGAGAAAATTCTTGACCCTACCGGGACTACCCTACTTGTCCTTCCAGTCCGTAGCTAGTCGCTCTACCGACTACGCTATCCGTGCTCCCAAGTATCAAATAGTAGTAGCCGGTAGTAGCTATATGAAATAAATTTGTGCTTGTACCAAGATATTATGCCATATATCCATTTCGGCAACACATGTAGGTAAATCTCTGCGATTTTACGGGAAATAGGGCTGTGCCAGTAAACAACTTCCGACGTTTAGGCAGTAATGTACTTAACTTGGCATTTATCTATGCCACTGATAATCATTGTACTTAGAGACATAACCTGGTTTATATTAGATCCTTTTAATAAAGGAAATTTTATGATGAACTTATCTCATTTAATCTAATGTTTTCTTTACTGTTTCTTCCTAACGTTACAGATTCATACTTTGTAAATCAATATATTGACTAGGTTACGGGATGACCGATTTCGATCCTCGACAGAAGCAAGAGATACTGCTCCTTCACAGCCTCCAGACTAACTCTGGGGCCTACACAGTCTTCTATCCAATGGGCACGGTGCATTCTTTCCCGGGGGAAAAAGCATCTGAGCATGAAAATGACCACTCATTTCCGTCTAGAATGCTTGGAGCTACATGTCTACTCCCCATACGTCTTCATAGTATGGTGCTTTAATAGACACAAGGACTACTTTATTAACGAGCCATTACTAACTCAGATTTCTCCGCGTGGAAGCGAGTTACAATACCTCTGCAGTAACCCTGCGAGTAGCAGAAGGCGACGAAGATGAAACTTGGTTCCTGAGAGTTCAACTTGTCCACCCTGTTCCTGGAGGAGAGAAATACAGAGATGTGGCCATCCAGTTTGGGGGTTGGAAGCAAAGACCTTGCTCTGTAAAAGAATTGTAGTTGCGAAATCCAAAAAAATTAAAACCGGATAATCTAATTAAAGGCAAATCTGGCAGAATCTTGTAAGGAAAGTCATGGCTCAAAAACGGCTGTTTACAGATGATGATGATGATTATGATGACTAGCTCAGATTATAGAGAGCTGAATAATAGGTTCATTAAATAATTGCAAAAATATGCAAGGAAGCCGTTGAAGCCTAATATAATTCATTATCGTAATATTGCGTGGAGGAACTGAGAAGAAACAGCTGGTCTTTAGGCCAGGTTTGAGCCCGGGGACTCCCAGATGCTAAGTAGGAATTCCACCACTCGACTGCGACGTAAGATTGGGAAATATGTTACCGGCGGGAATCAAATATTACTTACCAGAAAATTATTAAATGTTTGCCTTAGCTACATCTTTCATTGCTACAAAAGCAGGGTGGAACCTGCCCTGATTCAATAAAGTGTCCAGTGCATAGGCCGTTGGTAATAACGCTCTCCACTCCCATACAGTTTACAAACCACCGTTCACCATATTGGTTATCACTTCTGTTTTGTAACTTGGAGATTTCCGCTTCGAATCTCAGCCGAAAAATCACCTATCCCCAAACATATATTTCGTGATTTTCTCAGTTACTCCAGATAATACTTGGATAGCATCATTGAGTTCATTCCTTCCAGATTATTAACAATTCATAACGCATGCTATTTTTAATTCGACGCTACATAATCTCAGCGTTCGTCGTAGTATTTTAAATTAGTCAACAAACAAACAACCTAAGTTAAACAGGATCAAACTTGCTCCCAGTATGTGTCAGATTGTTCATAAGGTCATTAGATTGATCCCAGACTTGTTCTGACTGAGGTGCAGAAGTAGTTGTATTTAGTCACCGTGGTGCGTCCTCCGGTTGCGGATGGACGAGATAGCTTCAGGATAGAAATGATAGCTGGATCAAAAGTAGTAATAGACAACTTATAGGCTGCACCATAGCTCAAGCGGTTAGTCGCTGGCTTCCCACAGCGGCGGCCCGGGTTCGATTCCGGGTCTGGTGAAGTGGGATTTGTGGTGGACAAAGTGGCGCTGGGGCGGGTTTTCTCCGAGTACTTCAGTTTCCCCTGCCAATCTTCATTCCAGCAAAGTCTCCATCATCATAATGATCCGGGGCAGGCAACAATAGGCCAATCAGTGGCCGCCGTGCCGTGTGAACCCAGTTGGACTCCACCCCCCAATAAGCGAATTAAAAAAAAAAACAGGAAGCTTTAAATCTGAACATTTCCGTTAATACGAGAGAATTTTTTAGGTTATCTCACTTTGGGGTCTCTTCGTTTGATGAAGGACGCCGCCTTCTGCCCACGGAGGCCCAGGTTTAACACCGGGTGACTTTACGTGAGCTTTACTGTGCAGCAACTGGCACTGAAAAATGGTTTGCATCCGGTTTCTCTGCCAATTGTTCTTCCAAAATTGCTCCACACTTATCTATCACCATCCACCTCCCTCCTGAATCAGGTTTTGATCTGTTACAGTCGTCCCCAAATATCTGAACTGTGCCACATTTTCAAAACATATCTTACCTATCTTTACGTCATGATTCTGCCCTGCATTTTGGTGACGAGACCGCAACATATACGCAGTTTTCCCTCTGTTTACTTCTTGACCAATCTCCTTACTAGCGTCAATTAAAGTTTGTGTATTTCTCTTTATTTCTTTTTCCTTGGCACTACAGCCCCAGTGGGCCTAGGCCTACCTCCATGAACTCGGTTCACTTCGGTTTTTCTAGATCTTACACATACGGTAGGACTCCTTGGGCGAGTGATCAGCTCGCCGCAAGGCCTCTACCTGTACACAAACACAGAAAAACGCACACAAACATCCATGCCCTGAGTGGGATTCGAACCCGCGATCCCGGCTTTCGAGTGAGCGAAGACAGTGCATTTCTTAGACCGCTCGGCTACCGTGGCCGGCATTTCTCTTTATGGTATCTATATTTTACCCAGTAGATTCACATAATCAGCATGGACCAACAGCTGATGTGTCCCGTTTAATTTCAATCCCACAGTGCAACTGCTCCACGCCTGTATTGAACCTGATATTAGTCACATCCTTAGTGTAACTGAATATATATGAATACGTATACAACATCCTGAATTGCATGTTACATCTCTTTCTAAAGTTTACTGGTCACAACAAAATGCCTGACACTGCGAGTGAAGTTCGTTTTTGCCGGGCTCTTTAACCTGTCACATTGTAAGAAATGTTCAGGAAATTCTCCGGAAAGTGAAACCGCTTGTTTATGAGCCAGTTTTGTTTTGCAACTGTCGTATACACAAAAACTACGCAAGTCCTGGGAATGTATTATATACTTACGTGTGTTATGAGTGCAGGTCGTTATAGGTGCGTAACAATGGGCCCATACAGTTCTTTTTTCTTGTGCAAAGATAATAAACACTTTCACTGTCTCACGAACTCCCGGAGGGGGTTGTGCTCCCCTGAGCCCCACCTTGTCAAGGTTAGGGCCCCTCTGCAAGGCAGACTATATAGCGGACCCTCAGTCACCCCCACTTAACAGTCTGGAGCTGTGTATTCCTCAGCAACAAGGGATACTATGAAGATTAGCTGCAAGGTACGTGCTCAATAGTTGTGCCCGGTGCTTACGTTTAAGGGGGCAACAGAGGCTGCTTTAAATGTTCATTTGCTGCAGATAGAAATTAAAGGTAACAGGGCACAGCTACAGGTGCTACAGACCTTCTGCACTACATGGAGCAGAATTCTGTTATTAATAATATCGACCGCCACGATGTGTATTACAAAGCACAGTTGAATAAATTACAGTAATTTCGGGTTATGAGAGGCTATTCCTTTCCATGAGAACAGCCTTAAAACTTAAGGTGTATCCATGGTACTTCCTACCCGTGGAACGTTAACTGTTAAAATTTTACGTGTAAATACTATAACCACGATTAACAAATCATTTATAAAACATAAAGTAGTTTATATAATTAACTAACAAATAAAAAATTATGTATCAGGAGAATATATTTCACAAAAATACATTTTTCTTTCATAATTTATAAATTAATACGTGCCTTATACACCGAGTAATAAGGTGTGTTGCCATTGCACTTTGTTAGTAATATCGCCTGTAAATGTGAACTATAACATGAGTAAAGTACAAAAGAAATCCATATATCATTTTAGTCAAACATGAAACCCGAATAAATTATGCCAGTCCACTAAAAAACGTTACATAAGGATCAAATATATTTTTATCGCCTTTCTACGGTACAAATTTTATTATAATCTAAAATAATTATGTGTCATATTTCTGTGAGAGACAGGACAATATATTTTCTTGTTTCCACACCGTCTTCATTGTTCTGGGACCAAAGCGTTAACGGTCCTGACTTGAATCCGGGAAGTTGCCGAATCTGTGCCAGGATATGAGCTATTCTGAGGTTTTGTGGATTTCCTCAGTCCTTCTAGGCGAATCCCCAGAGAATATCATATACTAGGACAATCATCCATATCATTCGACGCGTTGTATATGTAGCAAAGGGAACATATGTCTATGTAATGAACCCATATCAAGAGTGTAATGATTTAAAATTTCAAAAACTAAATTTAGAAAAAAATGCGTACCTCATGGGGTGTACACTTTAGCATGTTTCCGAATTTTTAAAATTATTGTTGTATTTATATAAATTATGCTTTAACAATATGGTATAATATAAATAAAATTATTGCGATCATCGGTGTGGGTTTCGACTTAACAGGTCAGCTACTTATACGACTTTCCATCTTCTTCAGATACTGGAGAAAAAATGGGAGTACAATGAGACAGTACAACAGCAATTCATAGACTTCAAGAAAGCCTATGATTCAGTTAGAAGGGAAGTATTCTACAATATCCTCACAGCCTTCAGGTTCCACAAAAACTGGAAGGTTATTCAATAGCTGCACAAAAATGGTTCAGCTCCATGTAGTTAGCTTTAGTTAGTTGTGGTTTAATAATGGAACAATTAAAGCAATTACTAACGGACGGACTTAAGGCTATCTAATCTGATCAGCTGAAAGCACCTTTAAATAAACAGACAAATAAACAAGGAAAGGACCAATGTTTCTCAAAATTAAATTGACCAACAAAATTCAGTAAATATATTATACCAAACATAATCTCCATCCACTTCAGGATTTGAAAGGAAATTATACGGACACACGGAGTTGTTCATTATAAATTCAACCCATGCACTACATACAAAGAAAGCACAGGTGTAGAATTAGTATTTCTTAATATATCTTGACCATTTTATGTAACCTAAACGTATTATTTTATCAGGCATATACTCCNTCAAGAAAGCCTATGATTCAGTTAGAAGGGAAGTATTCTACAATATCCTCACAGCCTTCAGGTTCCACAAAAACTGGAAGGTTATTCAATAGCTGCACAAAAATGGTTCAGCTCCATGTAGTTAGCTTTAGTTAGTTGTGGTTTAATAATGGAACAATTAAAGCAATTACTAACGGACGGACTTAAGGCTATCTAATCTGATCAGCTGAAAGCACCTTTAAATAAACAGACAAATAAACAAGGAAAGGACCAATGTTTCTCAAAATTAAATTGACCAACAAAATTCAGTAAATATATTATACCAAACATAATCTCCATCCACTTCAGGATTTGAAAGGAAATTATACGGACACACGGATTTGTTCTTTATAAATTCATCCCATGCACTACATACAAAGAAAGCACAGATGTAGAATTAGTATTTCTTAATATATCTTGCCCATTTTATGTAACCTAAACGTATTATTTTATCAGGCATATACTCTCAATGGGCCCATCACAGTGGCCGCATGTTCTAAGGTATGCACTGTTTTCACTGGCTCGAAAGCAGGGTTCGTGGTTTCGAATTCCACTCGAGGCATGAATGTTGGTGTGTGCGTTTATTCTGTGTTTGTGTTGTTCTGTGTGTATTTAGCGGCCTTACGGTGGGTTGATTACTCGTCCAAGGTGTCCTCCCGTATGTGTAAAAACGATTACGAAACTGAAGAAGAGGCCAGAGCCAACAATGGGCTGTAGAGTCATTGTTGACTAAATGAATGAAGGATGTGTGAAGAATGAATGAATGAATACTACCAACTGTGTTCAATTTTACTCGAGTACTCACAGTCACTCACATGAACCATAGTTCTAACCATGACAAATATAAAGGCAAGAGTCCTAACAGAAACTGGCTTAAATATTCTCTCTCTGTGTGGTCCACCGATGTCTTCTCTTACTTCTTGCACTTTTAGCGAAAGTGTCCTTTCTTGATTGGGATATTTCCTAAAATAAAGTGGACAGAAGAAGTTAAAATGTCTATTTCGTACACCACATATATTCTATAAACTCTTTTGTAATGTTTGTAACCATAAAAACTACGTGGCCTGTAGTCCTCAGGCGAATTATACCGATAGAGCGAACACCGCTTTTAGGCGAAGTTAGTGCAGATTTTCTGAGAAGTAGTCTGCCTGGAACGGGGTACACTTAGCCTCGTGAGGATAATTGAGGAGCTATTTCAAGGAAATAGCTGCTCCGGTGTAGAAACCCAAGATTGACGGCCGTGAGGATACGTCGCGCTGACTACGCGACATCCTCTAACAGCAAACGTTGGCGCTTGTAACCATATTAAATTAATGTTCTACACACATCTTTGATAAACTTAATAAACAGTAGCTAATAACAACATTAACCTCTTCCTTTAAATACCAATACTAGCATATTGCAAGAAACAAACACTGAATTATTCTTGTCATTTTAGTTATGGTTCTAGAAAGGATGCCGTCTTATGTTTTCTATTATTTATAATCCAGAAGCAACTTGATTATAGGTTTATCAAGTTGAAAGTGGATTGCTTCATACGTTAAATCATATATAGTTACCTGTCGATAAAGGCCGCGCCATAGCTCAAGCGGTTAGTCGCTGGCTTCACACCGCGGCGGCCCAGGTTTGATCCCGGGTCTGGTCAAGTGGGATTTATGGTGGACAAAGTGGCGCTGGGGCAGGTTTTCTCCGAGTACTTCGGTTTCCCCTGCCAATCTTCATTCCACCAATTGCTCCACAATCACCCTCACCTATCATCTGGGGCTGGTACAATAGGCCAGAAGTGGCCGCAGTACAAGGAACTTTGTCCCACCCCACTAGCAGTAACAATACCTGTTGACAAAAGAGCTCTGGATATACAGATATGTCGCCTTACACATAACCGTAAGCCCCAAAGCAAGCGCCACAGACGCCGTGTGGAAAGAAATTTGGAGAGAGAAAAGGATGATATTAGTTTTGTAGATGATAATACACTTTCTATGCCAAAGGTTCAGGGTGT
Source organism: Cryptotermes secundus (assembly GCF_002891405.2). Lineage (NCBI taxonomy): Eukaryota > Metazoa > Arthropoda > Insecta > Blattodea > Kalotermitidae > Cryptotermes > Cryptotermes secundus. The sequence goes on along the minus strand of NW_019721770.1, from coordinate 591,858 downwards.
TTTGTTTCTGCGTGTTCTGCTGCGGGCACCCCAGCATTTCTCTGATACTTAATTTCAAAATTTTCCTTAATTCTGATATCCAAAGTTTTCATTCAGTTTTCAGTTTCAGTCCCAATCACTATTGATATGTCAGAAACCCAACCTGAGACCCAAATAAATGTTTCAACTCTATTCTAAGTCATCCCTTTCTGAGGTGATATTAATTTCACTTTCTGTGCTGCATTTCGGCCGTAACGTATAACTTTATAACTTTTAAAAGTTCATAAATATTTGTCTTGAACGGCCAAAAAATAGACTACAACATTTTCATTCAAATGAGCAGATCCAAGAATAGTTTAGACACCAAATTAACTATGTTTATCAATTAGATATCCCTATAATATCATAGAAAGTGTTAATACAGGAGAGGTGTTTATTTGCCAGGTGATATTTGCAGCAGCATCATGGTGGCTTGTTATGACTTCTTGCTGCTGTGCTGCAGTGACAGCGGCTGAGGTCCAGGAAGAGTCACCAGAACAAGATGTCCAGTCTCAACAACAAGTCGCAATTCTTAAGCAGATTAACCGCGTAAATGATGACGGATCCTACACATTCGGATACGAAGCCGCAGACGGAAGCTTCAAGATTGAAACACGTGATGTGCTGGGTAATGTGAAGGGTATGTTTGGATTTATAGATGAGTCGGGGGAGCTGAAGAGAGTCTCTTACTCTGCCAGCAACAACACGGGATTCCAAGCCAACGGTAACCTACCCACCGTCATAGTGGGAGAAGATAAGCAAAAAGTAACCATTCGGAGCCAGCCTCCAGCACCACCATTACTGTACCAGCAGATTATCCGGCCATTGGTAACTACCCGCCGATCGCCATTGGTGCATGACTCGACCACGACAACAGAACAAACTCTGGACTCCACCACTCGAAGGCCAGTCCTCCTTTATGCGCAGACTCTGGCCCCAGCGAGTGTTTCAGAGACTCCAGAACCAGTGACTAAGGCCGCTGTTATCCAAACAATCCCCAGATCTCGCCGACCTCAAGAGATCCCTAGCTCAACAGAGAGGCCATCAGGACCAACAACAACCAGAAGACCTCTGCAACTATATGGTCAGTATATCCGTCAGCATCCAGGAATACCTGGAGGACAGCCTGTGAGACAGATATTCGTAACGCAGGGTCCAGTCGACGAAGCAGTTGGTCGTGCAGAAGCTACATCCCCGCGACCGAATGAAGTAGTTTACGGTCATTATATCAGTCCTACCCATTCAGCTGCCAGCACAACACCATCCACACAGCTGCTGAGGCGAGTTGTGCTCGCTCGGAGACCTTCTGACATAACAGAACCGCCTATTTCGTTGGTGCAGTTGAAGCAGTCGCAGGAGGGCAAGGAGAGTAAAGACGAAGATGGAGCAGCGAAAGGAAAGGCGTTGAGGAGACAGCTTGCCCAGGATAGAGGACTGAATTTCAACCCAGGAGTTCAGACACCGCCACAAGGTGCACGAGTGCGCCAGTCTGGAACTGACGACACAGGTGACGTTTACGGTGGTTCAGTGGGAGGTAGCCCACGACCCATACCTGCTGTCCCATTCCGGTCTTTCTTCATTCCAGTACAATCCCGCGCTGTCCAGAGTGCCCTATTACAAAGTCAGTTACTTCAGGATTTAGCAGGCACTAGACAGAGACCGGGATATCCTCAGGACGATATTCCACCTGGAGCTATACCATCAGATTTTGGTGGAGCTGTCAGAATACCTCTCGGAGTTATACGTGGAGGGGTCCTGGACCCCAGAATTCCACCAGGAGCTTTCCAGTACGCAGGGCCCAATTATCAGTATCCTCCTCAGGGACCTGACTCCGACCTTCAGGAGCAGCTCCTACAGCTCCTGATGGGCCGACAACAGCCACGTCAACCACCTTATATTGACGATTATCAATACCGTCAACAGAGCGCAGTGCCAGCACTTACGCCATTCCAGATAGCATTGATGATGACCCTGGGAGAAAATATTCCTCCAGACCTTCTGGATGATCCTTATCAACAGAATGTAAACAGGCAACAGCCAGTTTATGGCCCTCGGCAACCACAATACAACCGCCAAAATATTCCTTACCCCATTCCTTATCCTCCACAACAAGGACAGTACGTTAACCCACAAGCAGCTTATTCCCCACAGCAAGGGCCTTACAGCCAACAAATACCTTATAATCAGGCCTTACCATATGATCCTCAGCTCTATCAGCAGCCTTACACAAGCAACTACCAAAATCCAGTTCCCTATTTGGGTCGGTTACCGTACCACATAAGAAGACGGCTACGTTATCGACCGCAGCCAGTGTACTCCCAGCAGCTTCCTTATGCTAACGACCAGACGGCTCCTCAGGATTATTATCAACAGCCTATATCATATCCTGGACGCAACCCGCAGGTCGGATATTCTCAGGATTTCCTACCTGACCAGTACCGTGACGCGCTGATCCTGCAAATGCTCCTAGCTGTTCGAGCAGCACAGCAGCAAGGAAGAGGGCATCACAGGCCTATAGAACAGAATCCGAACATACAGGAACGGTCACAGTCTTACCTACCTCCGGCCAGCACGACAACAACAACTACAACTGTCAGGCCTCGAACTCTTGCCCCCGTGCGAAACGTCCAGATCCTTGACCCTGTAACTGAAGAAGTCACAGCCAAAAGGTCAACGGACATACCCTCCTCTCGGTCATGATCCGAACAATGCCAGTGTCCTTCCAAGCAGACTTGTTAAATAAAATTAGAGACATGCTGTAATGGTATTCTAACGCTGCTTAGGCTTTGGGATTGAGAACTGAGTTCATCTCCGTCCAATTTGTTTCATAAAATTTGTGTCACATTCAGTGAATTTGCAATGCTTGTTAGAGATAATATGATTATCATAAATATTCAATCATTTTAATCCTAGGATATTATTGCTTTACCTTGTTGTGCCCAGTTTTTATGTTCGCGTGAACGTAATGTAAACTAGGACAACGGATAACATTGCGGTCTTGTTTGAGACGAGGACTGATTGTAATGTACATATCAGTGTTTTCCGTACTATTTAAAAACTGATCGTGCTACATTGGATGAGCAGCCACAATAGCATAAATACAGATGAGCAGATGTAGAAACACTGTGCATTGAAAACGCCGTGGCAAAACAATTTTCGAAAGCGAAAAAGAAAAACAGGTCTGCGGGTAATATTCAGAGACAGAAGAAACCAATGAAGAACGTCGTCCTCTGGGATATGGCGCAGTGTAGATATTGTGTAAACCGACGTTTGGGATGAACGCGTCGCCTCCATCTTCAGCGTATAAAAATACACGTGCGAGGAACCAGCGTGGTGGTGGTGACTCAGTCTGCAACCACTGCTCACGCTGGTTCCTCACTCGAGTATTTTTCTATCCTGAAGACGGAGGAGACGCGTTCCTCCGAAACGTCTGTTTATAAATTATCTACACGGCGCCACATCCCAGAAGAAGGCATTCTCCATAGTCACCACCACGGAAACCTCAAATCTTACACAGAAGAAAACAAAGTTTGTTGTTATTTTAAATCATCCAGTCTATCCCAATTCACAGCTGAAATTCTATACCAGAGGTTTACAATCCGGCTTCAGAGACAGGCCGCTCACGTAAACATTTCCATGTTCATATTCTACAAAAATAAAAACAGCGGCTGTATTTATGTTCAAAATTTTAAGATGAATATTTCAGTCAAGAACAATTTTATTATCATTTTGAATGTAATAAATGTTTTAGATAAAAAGTTCTTGAGGGTAATACAGAAAGACCGAAATCGCAAGATCAGAACGACAACATTTGTTATTCCACTGTGCGACTACACGGAATGTGCGTTTTGTGTCATTATAAGTGATCTTCCAGGTAAGAAGATTGTTTTATTCACACTTAAACCTATTCATTAGGTTCTTTTACCAGTTCGTGAATAATATGTGACCAGAATTTTTACGTGCTTATATGAGGTATGAAACGAAGAAATCTACACTGTGATAGCAAAATAAAGAGTATTGTAAAGAAAGTTTCGACTACTAATTTGTGCTTTAAACTGACATCACTTTAGCGTCCTTCTTCGTGACACAGTAGGCATGACATGATTGGATCCGAAAGAAAACCGTCGGAGCGTAAGATCACAAATATCATATGAGAAAAAGTATGGTTTCTTCTTCCTTACAGATTGGGGCCTCCATTATAGCACTGAAAGAAAATAATATACAGAAAAATGACTTACCAAATAAAATGTTTTCTTATGTTTAAACAGTTAATTAGTCGAAATAACATTTCTACATTGACGATTTGTTACACCAAATTATCCTTCAGTGTTATCTGGTTGAAACACTTCTATTCCAAAAACAATACCTTGTGCTTATACATTAATGATTTAAACTCAACTTTTTGTGCGAAACGTACTTATCTAAAAACATATTAATAAAATCCAAAGCAAAAAATACCGGGAGATTTTCTGAGAACATGCCGCAGGTCGTTTGGCCGATCCGGGTGAAGGGACTCAAATTCCTTGCGTTATCCATTCCCCCAAGTCCCAGTTCGAAAGTCCAACAATCGACAAGCCCACACGCTACCAAACTACAATAAAACACGCTATGTTTACAGTAGATGCCGCAAATTCTCTCTGTTATTACGCGTGTACGTATTTCTTGCACATCGGCAAATGTTATCGAAGTGTATAAGTTCTTTTTGAGAAGAAACAACATATTGTGGCGTATTGGCTCTATGCAGAAACTACTGAGCCACAGAGGCCTCGGGGCACGCGCGCAACGGGAGAGTTGCGGATTGTATCGGCGGGTTGCTAGCCAAAGACGTTACAATATGTTGAAACTTGAAAATTGAAAATTTAAATCCTGCCTCTTGTGCAAGATTTCTGAGGGATTTCCAAGGAATATTCAAAATTAGCATCGAATTCGCCCAGCTTCTCCTCAGGTGATTATTAGTCTTTTCAATCCATTTCTCTCGCGACAAATAAAGGGTCTGTTTGTCTAAATTTACTTAAAACTTCATGAATAGTCTTGAATCGAAACGTAATGACAATTATGTAGGAAACTTCTCCTCTGTTTACATGCGGATATCATATATAAACTCAGGTTTTGATGTGTTACGTATGTAGCTTTTCGACACAAGAAGTTCGGCGGCTGACTGGCAGTCTCATGTAGTAGCAGGGGCTTCGGATTGCGATCGACAGGTTCATAATGAAGCTCTAGTTTCCGTGGCTGTTCAACGATTTACTGGGGCGATACTGAAGAGAAATTAAATGTGTATTGGCTATTTGCCTGTCGACAATACCATGAGTCCGGACAAGCTCGGTTTAAGTTGATGCAAGTAGCGTTGTGTACCTCCCGCTGGACCAGCCGAAAGATTTACGGCAGATCCTCAGATAAACTTTCTGTAGATCTCCAGATATATAATTAAGCCCACGGCAGTATATTCTTTCAACAGCTACTTGTTTTCATTTAGGCAAAGAATTCTCTCCTACATGGAACCAGGCATATTATCGTGTTAAATCTCACTCACCATCGGGCCGCATCCTGAAGTACTTGACCCATATCCCATCTACACTGTCCCTCTCTGTATGATTCATTTCTCATTTTCCACCCAAGTGGTCTCTTCTCTTGAGATGTGAGTCCCAGATCTGAGGAAACACTAGTTATTGGGCAGAAAACTCTGTAAAAATTATAAGGGAAAGCCTGAGTTCTAAAAGGCAAAGCTATCCCTGTAACAGGCCCTGGAGACCCATAAGTTTGTGAGACGTCGAGGCTCCCGCATTTTATTCACAATTTTCTCATAGATTGTGCTGAGGTTGTCAGCCTCACGAGCCAGCTGCAATTTACCTCCATGAAGATTCCTGGTACTCATTTCTGTTAGGGTTTGGGTCAACCTCAGGGCAATAGTGCGGCTGGAAGGATTAGGAAAATTGAAAAATCTACCTCATCGGGAATCGAACCCGTGATCTTCCGGCTTGTAGCATAGTGCCGCAACCAACTACGCTGCCGCATGCCCCACGGGAAAAATTATGGGCTTCAAATTTGTTTAAATATTTTCTTTTCAATATTGCGTATATTTCCAAAAGTTGGGCAAAATAATACATGTCTATATTGAAGTATTAGGTCAATTTAAAAAATCCAGTGACCTCATCGGGAATAAAACTCGCGACCTTCCGGCCTGTAGCATAGTGCTAGTGTAGTGCTAGGGTGTAACTCCTGGCCTGCTAATATACGAGTTAATTTCTCTAATATTTACTACATTAAAAATTCCTATTCCAATCTATGCGTAAAGAATAATTTTAATAATCTTGTTAATATTACACTCGTGTCTACTCCTATGACTCCCATGTGGTCTTTCCTCTTTAGAGGATCCGACCAAAATCATGGATATATTTCTACACTCCCCGCCCATCTCAACCTCCATGACTTGATCAACCTAATAATATTTTGTGGAGAACACACGTAATGAGTTTTCTTGCCACGCAATTTCCCCGGCCTCCTGTCATTCTCTTTTCCTTAAGTTCAAGTACTGACTCCTACACTCTATATTTTCAACGCCCCCCACCCTTCAATCCACGTTCTTATTTTAATATGAAAGACCAAATTAAATGCCCGTGGCAAAAAAGTCAAAAGAAATAAAGTTTTATTTATGTACATACAGTAATCTTTAAGCTTACAGATAGCGGACCGGCAGGCAAAATGTCTGAACTGAGAAGTAGCAAGTATTCCCCACATTTCACCTCTTAGTTACTTCATGAATTCGGCCGCGCCATAGCTCAAGCGGTTAGTCGCTGGTTTCCCATCGCGGCGGCCCGAGTTCGATCCCGGGTCTCGTCGAGTGGGATTTGTAGTGGACAAAGTGGCGCTGGGGCTGGTTTTCTCCGAGTACTTCGGTTTCCCTTGCCAATCTTCATTCCACCAATTGCTCCAGAATCACCCTCACCTATCATCTGGGGCTGGTACAGTAGGCCAGAAGTGGCCGCAGTACAAGGGACTTAGACCCACCCCACTTCCCCCCCCCTTGACACTACAGCCCCAGTGGGCCTAGGCCTACCTCCATGAACTTCTCCGTTCACTTCGGTTTTTCTAGATCTTAGACATACGGTAGGACTCCTTGGGCGGGTCATCAGCTCGTCGTAAGGCCTCTACCTGGACACAAACACAGAAAAACGCACACAAACATCCATGCCCTGAGTGAGATTCGAACCCACGATCCCGGCTTCCGAGCGAGCGAAGAAGTGCACGCCTTAGACCGCTCGGCTACCGTGACCGGCAAGTCCCACCCCACTAGCAATAAAAAAAATAATAATACTTCATGAATTGAATTTTTATTTGCTACTATTTTTCTCAAATGTTTGAAACTTGTCATATTCTCATGATTCCATCCTGCATCCTGATAACAAGACATGAACGTACTCGTAGAGATGTGTTTCTTTCTGTCTGCTGCTCACTTTCAGTCCTACCTCGTTAGTAGCCCCTAAAAGAGCGTCTATGTTTCTCCTTATGGTATTCTTGCGTTTCGCCGATAAATTAACATCGTGAGTTTAGATTTAAGGCATGTGTAGTCCATTCAATTCAAGTCTTCTCTGGAGACCAGACCACAATTTGTAGGAGTTTTCACTTCGAGCAAAACTAATCATTAATCACACACTTAACGAATGCAATGGCGTGTGCATTTTACGAGTCGTCCTTTATACTCACATTTCAGCAGCGAACTTACAACGCTGTAGTCATTGTGGCAGCTTTGGTTGTACTTGACGTTTCGGGAGGCTGCTGCGATACGGAGGCGGTGTCCACTACGACGCTCGATGCCGCTGTCTCTCTTTCCTCTGCTTCGTCTTCTGACGCTGGTTCCTGGGCAGCTGCCCGCTGATTGGGCGAGTAGTTCCACGGTTGGACAGAGCCACTGCCGATGGCCATGAAGACGGTCGCGGTGAATGCCAGAACAAACGCGGCCACTCCGAACACGAGACGCCATGACCCGGGCAGCTGCGCCGTAAGCACATAAGTGACATGAGAGGAAGGGATGTTGCGTGGACCGATTGAAACACGATCATGATAGATCTGTCCCTGCGTTTAATTTATTGAGCACTATATCATGAAGACATATGTAGGAGTGGAGGTATAGCTCCACTATTCTTGACCTCGGCACTAAATGGAGATGAGTGGTCAGTTTTACCATCTGGCCGCTTTACCCGCGGGGAACATGCCTCCGGTACCCTTTGAATAGGAGGCTGCGTGATCACCAGAGACAGTCGGAACGCTATGAAGCAAAGAAAAATCTCTTGCCTGTGTCGGGAGTCTAACCCCGGCCGTCCAGCTCGTAGTCTGTTGGTGCACCGACTGAGCTCCTATTTTGACTTGAACTCTAGATCTTACCAGACTTATATGTTAGGGACCGATCCACCTTAGCGTCCAACATAAACACGACATAAAAATATACACTTTTGTATAAGCTTTGAACAATTAAAGGGCTATTTCTTTGTTTATTTATCTATCTATTACTTATTAGAGGCTCCGTTTCGTGTTTTCACAGTCCAGTCACAACTTCCAACTCTGAAAGAGTAAAATATTTATGGTTTAAGAAATCCTTTTAAATTAGAATTTTTAAAAGAAAATGAGAGGTAAAGACAGAGAGACTGTTGTTAGCATATCCACCTGCCGGTAGAACTAGTACTACCTACAACCAGCACGTGTGTTGGCCGCGCCATAGCCCAAGTGGTTTTTTTAATTGCTTGTGGGGTGGGACTAAGTCTCTTGTACTGCAGCCACTTATGGCCTATTGTACCAGCCCCAGTTGATAGGGGAGGGTGACTGTGGAGCAATTGGTGGAATGAAGATTGGCAGGGGAAACCGAAATACTCGGAGAAAACCTGCCCCAGCGCCACTTTGTCTACCACAAATCCCACTTGACCAGACCCGGGATCGAACCCGGGCTGCCGCGATGAGAAGCCAACGACTAACCGTTTGGGCTTGAAGAATTATTCTAATAAAACATTTTCCTAGAAAAGGGAAAATGACGAAGTACCTCAGGAAGGCACGTCGGTCTCCGAACAGAGGTTTGAACCCGGAACTTCCAACACGAAGCAGGGGTGCTAACCGCTCGGTCGCGACTTCCCGTGGCGTTTCACTACTGCACTAAATCATACTGGTTACTCTACGTACCAACCACTTTATTTACTACTGTACTTTAACATTTATGAACACAGTGTATTTATGTATTTCTCCACACAACATTAACCGGCAGGATCTGTGGAGGGGGGCGCAACGTGTTTCCTGTGAGATAAATAATGAATTCTTAAAAATTTAGCTGAATGTACGCGTATCCTCTATTCTGTGTAGAGCGAGCTACAGACTGAGATACTGTTAAATAAGTTTTCAGCAATTGATAATAATCTAACGTTGATAATTTACCAATAATTTTCTTCTCCGATCTCTAGAGTTAAGCTGCTGAAACTTATATACATGAATCACATGGATTTAAAAATGAAGTCCTCACTATATTAACGAAATTTTGAAAAATGAAAACATTACGAGAACAGATAGGAATGACATTAATGAAAGATTGCATCAAGAAGAAAAGGAGGACACTGTATCAGAAATCAGAACATAAAAACTGCCAAATTCAAGAATTATGACAATATGAGCCCATCAGTGGTAAGTATCTCTGTCCCGTATCTCTGCTGGCAACACAATCCACACGACATGGCAACCCTAAATACTGCATCCGATTCTGAAGATAAATTTCATCAAGTGAGTATTATTCACTCGGAAATGTGAATTTCTCTCACTAACACTTCTGCGAATGGTCAAAGTCCAAAAAAGGGCCAAAACACAACACTAAATGTGAACTCGGATGTCAACATTCGCAACACGCAACAGTTTCGCTGCACTTACAGATCCATGAAGACCTTCCTTGACGACGTAGCTGGCTGCCAGGCTCCCAGCGGCGCCAAATGTTTGACTCAGACCAAAAACAGTTCCTGCAAGTTTAGAAAATTGTTAGCCCTTTCAATCGCTATTTCACAATATCTGTAATAAAGAAAGCGAATTTATTCATTAATGTACCTCGCTATCAAGAATCAGTCTGCAGACTACATACAAACATTCGTACCAGACAAGTACAATACACTGATATGTTGGGTTTTTGGACTTTATGGATAAAGTCCAAAAACCCAACATATCAGACAAGTACAAGTTTTATTTGTTAATTTATGGTTTTATTTTCAGTAGTTCCGTCTACTTATCATCGAAATATGGGAACAATTAACTGTTCGTTGTAAAATAATTGCAATTAACATGAGAATTGACCCCTGAATTAAAAAGAATAGAATATTTAAAGCTTTTAAAAATAAATTAAAAAGTTATTTATTACAAAACTTTTTTTATTATTTGCAGGAGTTTTTTAGTAACAGTGATGGACGGTAGTTTGGTGGCTCGGGTTGCTTCTGACGTGGTGTGGATGTTAGTGTATGCGTTGCATTATATTGGATTCGTGGCGGGTGTCATACTCAGTTGCTAGCTTCAGTGGGGGAATGATGTATTGTTCTAAGTCTTGCGTATCATTTTGTACATTTTTAAGAGTTGTTGACTTGTAGTGCTTTAGACGGCTTAAACTGACTTGTCCAATTATACTCGTGTAACAGTTTATAGATGCTAATAAATTATGAATTATCAGGAGAATGTAGAAGAAAGCTACTGTGGTCTAACTGGAAGCATTACCCCTACATTTTCCTAGAGGGGCTGAGGAATACCTCGAAAAATCCAGGGAAACTGGTCTACAGTGACGTCCGAAATGCAAAGCAAAATATTTAGCCTCTCGACGGGCTGTCGACGGGTAAAATCAGTAAATACTAGCACATTTTTAGAATTGTGGTTTGCATCATGCAATAAATTATGCCTCTTCAAATTTATCTTCGGTGCAATTTGACCTGCACGTAAAGCAGTTCTGTTGTTGGGCGGATGCAACCCGAAATCATATTTATCCAAATGTTTTGCGTAGAATCCTTAGAATCAAAATCCGGTGAGTGGTTCTGGGGATCAAACATGCGGACGGACACACATAAGGCCACTGTGCCCTCACTTCATTCATTTTGAGTAAATAACAGAGTCTTTATGTTTTTTAGCGCATTTCATTCACTAGCAGTAAGGAACACATAGGTCTTGGGTGTTTTGGGGCGCATTTCATTCACTTCAGGCAAAGAACACAGAGAAATTGAATTTTTGTAACACGCTTCCGTACCTGCGAAATTGGGTGCAACATCAACGGCGCTAGAGTAGACGCCGGCTGCAGTGGCGCCACTAACCACGACGGCTGCAGTATAGATGGCAGCGGGTGTCGCTGGGTCACATCCGCTGTATCCCACAACGAAGAGGACAGCGCCCGGCAAGAAGTGGGCTCAACGCGAGAAAAATATCACACCGAATTCTAATTCAGTAACTCCTACTGAGCGAGTTGGCTCAAGGGGTTAAGTAAAGTAAAGTAAAGATTTGTATTCGAGAGGTGATCGGTTCGAATCTTGGCCAGAATATCAATTATCTAAAATGAATGCGTGATTTTACTCAGTACCTCCAGAAAATATCAAGAAGGTTCCATAAATTTAGTCAAGGCTGTTTCCTTCCACCTTTCTTCCAGTCCATCAATCGTTATTTCTTCATTGAAGGCTGTGTAATCTGAGATAACTCACACTGCTAAACGCTACAAATAAACGTGCCAGCTCAGATTCAGGAGTAGTGCGGTCAGCATAGTAACTAGGCTACGAGATGAAAGACCGGGCAATTGGGCAGAGATTTGTTCTCTTCGTCATCGCGTTCAGACCTAACTTTGGGCTCGTCAGCCCCTGAGGGTACCAGGGACCCTTTCCCCAGTAGTAAGGACCTGGGAGTGAAGCCGATCAATCACTTCCCTCTAGTGCCGAGGTTAAGAATGAGTGGAGCTATACTTCCACACCCATACATCTCATGGTGTGGTGCTTAATTAGCACAGGGGCTTCACTTTTACCTTCTCTGGCTCCTAGCTCTACCGTGGAATGATTAGATGATTAATAATTAATTAATTGGAAGAGCAAAGGGGAGGAGCTATGGTGATCCGATTTGAGCTTTCTGTCTTCAGGGACTGAGATAAACCACGATGAACCTCGGTGAGGTTGGTCGGTGTTCAGCCGAGATTAGAACCGGGCACCTCCCAGATGCAATTCAGAAGTGCTACTGCTTGAGCCATCTGGCTCTTTGCTTCCTTCTGTAACCAGTAACAAACTTATCCCTCGTTCTCTCAACGAATTTCATTGTTGAATGTACCTTAAAAGTAGACTGTCACAGTCCAAGACCTTTGTAGTCCAGTAGACAATTCACAATGGAATAATATACTAATATCTACTGATATGGAAAAAGTTGAAAATTAATTTACAGACTCTTGAAACGTATTACACATTCTACCATTTCTTTCTGACAAAACGTTGGTTGGCTTCCATATTACTTCTTGTGCCTTCTACTTATAACTCATAGGTCCATGCTGCCATCTATAGCCTGCTACTTAAATACCTCTTCGACACTTCATGCTACTTACCTACGTCGTAAACCCTTTTTAATTTGAGAGAAAGTTACAACTGGTGTTAGACTGAAAAGCCGATCTTGCCAGCAACTACAGTTTTTCTGTATTCTTTAATTATTCTTGTATAAAAATAAAGCTTCAGCGTTTTAACTAAAAGTAATTGTGTACTAATTCTGTTTTAACATAGAAAGTCTTAGCATATGTTCATCCCTGCTTGTGCTTATCGACCTACTTATGTTCTTGTATTGATACTGTTGATGTATCGCGCAACTGTGATTACTGCTTCCAGTAACATACAATGTACATTGGCATCGATACAATACGGTGGAAATATTTTACGTTTCATTAAGCCATCTATCATATGAACTCTAAATTAGTCGAATAATTTATATTGCAATTGGATGTGATTCCGGTACTGAAAACCGAGATTAAGGGCAGTGGGGATCCGTTGCGCTAACCACGTGACACGCTCTATCCCAAAAGTTGGCACTATTATTATTATTATTATTTAGAGAGGGTGGGTTTCCCCATGCACCGCGACCAGTTTGATCTATTGTGCTTCCCTCTATGATATTCTACCAGTCTCTATACCCTACCGATAAATGGTGCGCACCATCAATCCCGCCGAGCAAGCGAGTTCGGTCACTTGCTTAGCGGTGTCTATAATGCTTCCCCCATCTATCAGAGGCCTTAGAGACTATTGTTGGGGGGGAAACGTCCTGGAATTTGGCTCAGTGATCCCCTTTGGAGATATGAGGTTCTTTCACGTGCCGTAAAGTTACGACACGGGACACACAGCTTAAAGTCCCTTCCGGAGGATTTGTTCCCTGAATTTTTCCGCCCTTAAAAATTCGACGACCTCCACCGGGTATTTGAACCTGCGTACCATGAGTCATGAGGTGGGAACGTTACCTCTAGACTAAACTAACTTCGCCGACAAACGGCGGTCGCTCGGTCGATATAGTTCGCTTGCGGACTACAGATCATGGAGTGTGTTTGTTTATAGGATGTGATTTATAGTTTCTTTGTTTTTGCCACTTTCACACATTTCTGCATTAAGATATTAAATCGAATAAATAAAGCACTCCTTTAAATAATACTGGTCACTTCATATTCTATTTAGTGAGACGATATATTTTCTTTGAAACTTAAATCTCTGGAACCAAGGGTTTCCGTTGTTTTGGTAGTAGATTTCAGAGTAATTCCTTCTCTTCTGTTTTCCTGATTTTCTGTGCCATTTCTCGGCTGCTACTCTCGGTTTGGTCTTCCAGTAGCTTTTCAAGTCTGTGGCAGGAATCAAGTATTGGGCGTCTTCACCTTTACGAATACGCTCTTTGCCGACACATCTGCTATTTCAATGAGGATAATACGCATGTGTGCTGGGATGCATACAAATCTAATATCGTCTTTATGTTTCTTCAGTGTCAGTAGCTTTTTTTCCCCCCTTGAGGATTAGTAATAAGTGCTTTTGTTAACGACCTCCCGTTAAGGCACACGAGTACACTTCTGGAGTCGGAACAGCGTTAGATGCTGCCATCTACTATTTAAATCAAAATTTCCGTACATGTTATAATGTCTAGCTTGTGCTGCCCTCTATTCATATTTCATCGGTACATGCTGTCATCTATAGGCCACTATTTAAACTGACTCTTCAATTACTGTTCGTTAGAGCTGTTACCCAAAGCCGTCTACAGCCTCAAACAACTGGTTCCTCGGAAACGTTAGTCAGATCTGTGGTCAGTACGTACCGACCGTACCGACCAGGTTGCAAGGTCTTATAACCCAAAAGACAACAGTCTACATCCGGCACAACCAATCATTTATATTGATCATTGACTGCATATTTTCATTACTCCTTAATACTATCTATTGCGGACATTGTTGTATATATGTTGCTTATTGGTTTATTTGAGGACGTTTAATCAGCTGGGAATATGATATAGTGCTGATGATAAATGAAATTTTAGACATTTTAAAAATGAGGCTAACATTTTTGTATACCTCAGGCTACTCGTACCATTCGACGTTTTTCAATCTCAGATACTGACAGAGTCAAACAAACTATCAATTTACAATGACAGTTATGAGATCAGTGTAATAGGCCCTTGTGTATTAACGGTTTCTCATATTATAACAGAATACCTTGATGATGTCTAATTTCAAGTAAAAACACGTAGGGTTATCCGCTGGGTCTGAGACTATTTAGGGAGTCTCTATCAGTTTCAGTCACAGCCAGCACAACACAGGCGAACCAAAGAATCCCCCGAGATGTTACAATTTTCGGAATGACGTAATTTACAACTCCTATTTTTCGGTCCTTTGTTAAGTAGAAATAGCCGGGTTAGCTCAGTATGTATAGTGATTAGGCAACGGGCTGGGCGATGAAGGAATAAGGATTCGATTGCCGGTAGAGGCAATAAATTCTTCTCTTTTCCATATCGTCCACACCAAAACTGGGGCCCAACCGTCTTCCTATCCAGGTACCGGGGGATGTTTCCCCAGAGATACAGCCACAGAAGCTGACCACTCGCCACAATTAAGGGCTAAGATTAAAAACAGTGAAGCTATGCTATACTGTACTCCACCACACGACTTCATGGCGCAGTGCCTAATTCATGAAGCCCAGGGACAACTAACATTTGATCTGCTGACTTTTTATTCATATTGTGACTACCAGCTAACATTCGACTAAGCACGTTATGCAACAATGTATATATTAATGCGAACCGTAAACGCTGGCATTGTTATGTAATTATGTAACATGAAGACTGTAGGATAGCCGCGATTGTTGTGACCGCATGACACCGCATTCCTACTATTAGTTCCTCTGATATATGTAATGAAGATCACGAAACGAAATACGAATTTTTGAGAACGTATAAACCTCTTTATATTTCTTTTGGGGGGGGGATGAATTCCTCGTCGTTTGAGGCGGCATTAATGCTTGCACAAGTCCCGAATTTCAGAGGCCACTCAACATGATAGTGACCAGAACAAGATTATGAACAATAAGCTGGAAGAAATCGTCGAGGCCTGATTCACAGTATTATCTCAATATTTATCTGGAATAACTTAATAAAACCACGAAGAGCCTCAATCAGGAGAGTAGGCCTTCCAGCCGGGACACGAATGAAAGATCTCCCTAATACGAGGCCTCTCCCCAGCACTACGTACTGTAGTTGCATGCGCACATGGAACAACGACTTCTTATTCAGAGCAATGTGATTCGACTTACAGATATAGACGAGTAGTTTTCTGGCTGTCGTTGTAGACACAAGGGCTTGTCCACGCACGTGGTCCACCACACGCCCGAATGTCAGGGCAGCGAGAAAATGACCAAAATGCGGCAGCACTGACAACACGCGGTCCTAAGAAAAACATCAGCCATTATATTTAATCGGTTTATTACAATTTTTAACTGTAGTCTACTTGCAATATTTTGTATGGGTGTGAAACTTCGTCTCTCATGTTAAGGCAAGAAAAAGATTCAACGTGTTTGTGAACGCGACGATGAAGATAATATTTTGACGGAAGAAAAATGGAGAAAATTTTATAATGAGGAGCTCCACAACTTACGCTTTCCGCCAAATATGAAATGTACGGGACATTTAGCACGTATGAGGCTAATGGAATGCATATAGAGTTTTAGTAGCAAGCCAAAAGGAAAGGGACCACTAGGAAGACCTAGATGTAGGTGGGAGGATAATATAAAAATGTATCTTAGAGGAAGGAGTGGTATGGACTTAATTTATTTGGCTTAGAAATGGGACCAGTAGCAGTAACACGGTAACGAACATCAGGTTCTATAAAATGTTAGGAAATGCTTGAGTAGCCAAGCGACTTGTGGCTTCTCAAGAAGAACATGGCTCCATAGAGTCAGTCAGTCAGTCAGTTATTTAGTTAGTCAAATTGCAGTGCTTAATTAATACTATATAGCCGTCTACACAACCATGCGTATAGACATCTTAATTACATACACTACTTTATTTTTTTCCCCTTGGCACTACAGCCCCAGTGGGCCTAGGCCTACCTCCATGAACTTCTCCGTTCACTTCGGTTTTTTTCTAGATCTTACACATTCGGTAGGACTCCTTGGGCGAGTGATCAGCTAGGCACTACTCTATTATACCGACATATTTTGATATTACGTCATCGTCAGGCTGTCTGTAACGTGTCTATTGTTACTGCACATTTCCCACTGTTTACAGACGTGCTGTATAAGGATATGGGCCAAATTATGATGAATTAGTTTTATCTTCTCCACATAGCATCTTCAGAAAGAACTACGCTAAGTACATGCAGAAAAGTACTTATTGAGAAGCTAACAGTCGCTCAGCCGACCAAGATATCCTCTTCTTTGATGGAACCCGCCAAACAGGTTAGCTCAAGCAATAATACTTCTGATTTGTATTCGGTGATTGGCCAGTTCGAATCTCAGTAGGAATGCTGATTAGCCTGGCTGTGGTTTTCCGTAGTTTCCTCAGTCCCTCCAGCCTGTAGCATCCTGTATAACTACAGGAACCAAAACTCCATATTCTGTGAAAATTCTATATGTAACATTTGTTTCTGTATCATTGTATTCGGTAGAGCCCGGTCTAGAGAACCGAAAATTAACTGTCGTGGGGATTCTTTGCGCTGACCACGCGACACTTTCTATCGGTTAAGGTTGGCACTAACTTCGACGACAAGCGGTGGTTGCTCGGTCGGCATAGTTCGCTTGCGGACTAAAACCACGGAGTTTGTTTTTTGTTTTTGTATTCGGTAGAGAATTGTAGTTCTTTAGCACAGCATTGAATAGAGATCTCTAAGGTTTCCCTTTTCGGGTTGTCACATTATATTGATAACTTATGTATCCGGCAGTCTCATGGACTGCACACCTGCATGAATGTATATCAGGGGCTGAAAGTGACAGCTAAATACTTCTTTAGAGTAAAGATTTAGGAAACGAACCTCAGATTCGGCGACTGCATCCCACCCTGTCCGACTGTCGCTAGAATTAAGATAGAATTTATAGTTCTCTAACAAGATATTCAGGTCGTGGGAACGAACGCACAGGGGAGAGCCGCTATTTTCTTGAAATAGCTCCCCAATTATCCTCATGAGGCCGAGTGGACCCCGTTCCAGATCCATTACTTCTCAGAAAATTTGGTATGGCCGGAAATCGAACCCGGGCCTCTGGATTTGTAGCCAGGAACGCTGACCACTAGACCTCAGGTGCGGTTGAACGCATAAGCCTACTTTCATTTTTTAATAAAAAGGAAAGTATGCTTAGTAGGTCTGGGATGAACTAATCAGGTACTTTCCTTTGATACGAGACACAGACCTTACAGAAAACGTCGCCTGTAACAATTCTTCATTGCAGCGGGAACGCCTTTTCCGAATTATTACCTAGCAACGATAGTAGGATACATAGACCCACAGATACACGCGTCCATTGCTGTGTGTATTCGTTTCCTCCTGAACGTGTTTACAGAGCCGTTGCCTAGCAATGAAGGGAAGGATACACTTTACCGAACCTTTGTCTAGTAACGATAGGAGGAATAGACCTGCGGACATACAGACTGATGGGAGGGATTTATAAAGTACGCCGTTGTATTGGGCTCAGGTGCCTTGTTGTATATACCAAGTTTCATAAGGAATGGTTCAAGCATTCAAAAGTTAATAAGGAGGCATTCACAAACACACAGGCAGCATGAACATCGCATAAGCCTACTTTCATTTTTCAAAATAAAGGAAGTATGTTAACAAGAAGAAATGCAAATGAAGGGAACAGAAATGAGAGCTACGGGGTTCGAGAATGGCTAACATAGTCGTGTTTGTCTGTGGTTCGTTTAACGACGCTGAGTAACTCAGAGAAATACATAGCGCCGAATGATAAGGATAAATGGAGAAAAATTAACTGAAAAGGAGCGCTTATTGCCTAGCTCATGTGTCCCGACGTTTGTCTGCAGTGACTGAAGGAAACCAGGAACCTCTTTAGTCAGCAAAGTAGGTTATCCGACCAAGGTTCAAACCGAGTACATCCCACTGCTTGAGCCATTTTCCCGGCTACTAAGGTGTGAAAAGAAGAAACCTATAAGACAAAAGACGTGTAGATGTTCTTACGTATCTGAGAGCAAAGCCATACACCAGCATAAGGTACTTGGTGACCGCAAGTTGCAGGGTAGCCTGACCCCAATGACTGCCCAAGGTGGCCATTGCGCAGGCCCAAACCGGCAGAGAAGACAGCAGACGTCGCCACGGCGGTGGAGGAACCTGCAACATGTTTTGATGCACGTCTTTGAATTTACGATTCTTAAATCGGTTAACGAAAACTTACCACAAACATGATAGGGCATAATATCGGTGCATAGCAAAATAATGATTGCACAGTGAAATTACTAATATATTTGTCCTGAAACCGGCTTTCCTGGCCGAGGATTCTCATAGTTCCCTACACTCATCCAAGCAAATGTCTTGGGAGTTCCTGAAATTAGGACATAACAACTTTGTTCCTGTTCATTATTAACTATCTTCCCATTGTTGAACGCAACATAATCTGCGCTGATGCAAGCGTACATAAACGAAGAATAAATAAGCTAACTACTCGTATGATGACATGAGAGCCGGAATAGCTCAGTCGGTATAGCATCGGGCTACAGGTAGGAAGGCAAGAATTCGATTCCAGGAAGAAACAAGGGAAATCTTTCTACTCCACAGCGTCCAGACCGAATAAGAGACCCACCCAGCCTCCTATCCAATGGATACAGGAGGAGATTTACACAGGGTTAAAGCGGCCGGGTCGTGAAGTTGTCCGCTCTCCTCTATCTAGTACCAAGTTCAAGAATGGTGGACCTGTACCTCCACTCCCCGGATGAGAGTGGACTGAAGGCTCCAAAAGCCGTCAGTCGGTAAAATACGTTCATGAGTCCCGTGAGACTCGGAACCAAGAATCATTGTGCTGGTGAGGGCCAGCAGCAATTTAGCAAGCAGCATTCGCTCCGCTCCCCCATACGTCCATATGGTTTGATGCTTAATTAATTAGGCAGAGAGACAACGTTACGTTTCCTGTTACTATCATGACATGAAACATTGTTTTGGTAATTATATTTTTTATTGCTAGTGGGGTGGGACTGAGTCCCTTGTACTGCGGCCACTTCTGGCCTATTGTACCAGCCCCAGATGATGGGTGAGGGTGATTGTGGAGCAATTGGTGGAATAAAGATTGGCAGGGGAAACCGAAGTACTCGGAGAAAACCTTCCCCAGCGTCATTTTGTGAACCACAAATCCCGCTTGACCAGACCCGGGATCGAACCCGGGCCGCCGCGGTGGGAAGCCAGCGACTAAACGCTTGAGCTATGGCGCGGCCTCTTTGGTAATTACACTTATGTCAATATCAATGCGTCCTGCGCCTTTTGCTAACCTATTCCCCTTTGTTGAGGTTCTGTCTCCCCTTCATTCTGTAACCCTGAGTGATCGTCTTCCCGCTAATTACATCCTCGTCCTATTTAGCAGTTTCCTGTTTCACAGTTATTGCCTCATGTAGTAGACTTCATAGTTCAAAGACGTCTGGCGTTCTCACAGCAGATGTTTTTACTGCTGTGAGAACGCCAGACGTCTTTGAACTATGAAGTCTACTACATGAGGCAATAACTGTGAACATTGTGAACTTCCGGGCTACTACACTATGAGGTCTGGTGGGTGGAAACGTAACCCTGAAGATCGAGGCAGTATACTCTTCCGACATATTTGTAACCACTTACCAAACAATATGGTGATATAAGAAAAAATTGAGAAATCCTGGATGAAATTAAATGTAGGTATGTAGTCAGGTCGAAATAGGTTATGTAACTACAATTCTGTGACATTCAGAGGACAGACTGACGGACGCGATGAAATTAACAGCTGGTTTTCAAATATTCCCCCCCCCCGAATGGACCTAAAGTGGTCAGATGAGACTCACTGAGTGTCAGAAATCACTTTGCATAGCAGTGCCATCTCTTGACTGAAGTATGGATTACATGTAATAGAAAACCAATTTGTAAGCAGAAGAGATGGCATCGTTTAGGAACTGAAATCGTGCCATGGAACAGGAATTTAGTCGCTGGTTTCTCATCGCGGCGGCCCTCTTCAATCCCAGGACAAGTAATACGGGATTTGTGGCGGACAAAGTGGTACTCGGGCGGGTTTTCTTCCGAGTATTTCCATTTCCTCTACCAATTCCAATTCAAACTGCTCCATATTCATTAATAATTCTGTCTTCAGCGGTATAGTGTATCGATACTGGCAGCATCGTTAAATAACCAGCTAAAAACGTTTCAGCTCAAGGAGAATCAGATTCAATTGCGTAGTCGGTTCGTTGGCAGTCAAATGGTTAAAGTGAGACTATGTAAGTCTGTCTGTGTGTCTGTCTCTTAAGCAACTTACAGCATTCCTAGCAGACAATCCGGGTCCAATTGCCCTCTGCAAATGACGCCTCTGTTCGTCAGAAAGCCGGGGATGTTCTGCAGGCGATTCTCGCACTAGAATCCACCAGCCCATAGCCCACAGAAGAGTGAGAGTTGCCAGCAGGTAACATAATGAGTCTCGACCCAGGGCCAATACTAATGGTGTCCCTAACAGCCCTGCCATAGCGTGGCCTACCGACACAGCTGCAACAGCGTCAAGTTTCTTTGTTATTATTATTATTATCATCATCATTATGAACTTCGTCATATTTGCAAATCCACACCATAATACAGTATTCTGACCATGAGCCAGGACCAAACATTTTCTCTAACGCTCATCAGGCAACTGCTTCATGGGAAGTATATTTGGAATCAAATAGAACGGTAAGTTAGAATACTCCTGAAGATACCTGTTCCCAGAATGGCAGTTTTCTGCAGCTCCATGGAAGCCTTCTAAATACTTCTGAATTATTATTGTTGTTATTATTATTGTTATACAATATTAGACCTATATCATAATCGAAATAAAGTCGTTGCAGAATAATAAAATGCCTACATAAGCGCCAAAATTAGTCAGGAGTACAGAAGCAACTATGAACATGTAAATACGAACCGCAAACAACAGAAAATAGAGGCAAATTGTAATTACGTGCCTAGGGGGAGAAAAGTTAGGAAGAAATGAAGAGGTGGCGTGAAACCACAAAAAAACATCAGATATTTTGTAAAATTATGTAACTGGAAATAACATGTTAAAATAAGAAGTACTTCATAGAGGGGAAACGTCACTTATAAAGCACGCTAGAACGCTTTCACACACACGGATTTAGTCAACAGAAATTAATAATGAGTATATATTATCGAATAACGTAAAGTAAGTAAAGCTATCCCTGTAACAGGTCATGGAGGCCCATAAGGTTGTGAGATGTTGAGGTTCCAACATTTTTCAGACACTCGGCTCATAGATGGTGGTAAGGTTGTCAGCCTTACGCACCGGCCTTCCTTTACCTCCAACATTATACGTGGTACTCATTTCTGTTAGAGGCTGAGTCGACCCCAGGGCCATAATGCGGCTGGAAGGATTCGATCCCGCGACCTTCCGGCTTGTAGCATAGTGCCTCAACCCGATATTAAAGTTCATCCTACAAACACACTCGCCAGATGGCAGGACACAAAAAATGTACCCACCAGGAATCTTCCTCACAAAAGGTACCCAGACAGACATATCCGAGCGTAACTCCAGGCACACAAAAATACATAACGTAGTTAAACGAAAACAACACAAAATAAAATTTAGCCAACCAAATCACAAATTAATTACAATATATTAATTATAAATATTCCCACCGAAAGCAATGTGCTACGTATTCATGCATCGTATATTAACACATCTTAACTATACCTAAGAATATAAAAAATGCAAGCAGCCGAACATATCACAAAAATTTAATCAGTCATGCCAGTATTCACTAATTTAGAAATATCCCCACTTAAGGTTATTGTTCTACATTACTTCAGGCACCATACAAAATACATTATAACTATATGTAAGAAGAAACGTAAAATGCACCAATCACATTACAAAACACACACATCTCCTTTCTTCCCAATAAAAGATGCAATTTAATACCCTATCGGACGGCTTTGCGGCCTCATAGCGGCTGACAGTTCCGTCAAATCTACGGTGCTCGGGCTCGCGATAAAACAAACATCCTTTCTCATAATTACCGGAGTAGCAGGATACAAATCCACTTCGCTGCAGCGGAGGGAACCAAGAAGCAGCAAGCATGTGCAGGGCAGGCCACGTGGAACCCTGCGAACCAGAAAATGATCTGCCGCATTTTGGGAGATTCAAAGCGTCTTTAGCTGAATATTTTGAACTGAAGCATACAATTGTGTGGAGTTAATAACATTTTTTAACAATTGTTATTTTCGTCAACACAACTGTTAATTATAAACTAAAACATAACAAATATTCATCCACAAGCTTAGATATTAGGACTTTTCTCTGGCTTTCGCTACATACATTTACTGCATATGTATAATTGTGTGGAGTTAATAATATCTTTAACAATTATTATTTTCGTCAACACGACGATTAATCATAAACTAAAATATGATACATATTCATCTAAAGCTTAGATATTAGGACTTTTCTCTGGCTTTCGTTACATACTGCATGTATATGAATGGTTCCACACAATATAAAAATTAGTGTATCCATTAACTGATAACAAATTTAATGATAGTCATATATAAAATTTGGTGATTAATATACATGTAACGAAAATACATGAACAGCTAAGACCAGGTTCTAATGTCAAAACTTGTTTCTGAACTATTATTATTATTATTATTATTATTATTATTATTATTATGTACTGAATAATGATAAAATTCAAGTTATAATCTTCTCTAGGAAAACGATGATTTTTATCTAAGAGTATAAATTTTTCAGTCTACTTTAACCCGTACAGATTCTCGTAAAGACCTGGGAATGTTTCTTGATTCTAAGGTTTGTTTTCATAATCATGTAAATTTCATATCTTCTTATTGTGTTTAGTTCCTAGTTTATGACATTTGGCCGTCGACACAACAATAAATAAAACCGAAGAACTAATAAAATTATACAAATAACAAATAATAAAAACTTAAACAGTAATACACGTGGTAAATTAATTCCAGATAGTATACCAGAGAACCCCTGGCGAAGGTTACACTACAATGGGGGACAACACAAAAACAGAATTTTAATTAATTTAGATTAAAATTTTAATTTCTGGACATTTTTCCAAGTATAATATACTTGCGACTCCCTAACGGTTGCAGAAATTATCAAATTATATACACGTTCACAGAAAAGTGCGTTATGCTGAACATCAACAACCATCGTGTACAATATACGAAACTGTTTATCATCAGAAAAAGACTGCAAGGGACACAAGCCAAAATTCAATAATCCTCAAGGTCACCATAGTGAGAACCTCGCCCATAAAATGGGCTTCAGATAAAACTTATCACGGCTGTTTTTATTTGTCCACATCTGTCCGCCATAATCCCTGAGTACTACAAATGTAATGCTATAGGAGAACTAAGCATTGCATCGACTTTCAAGTGTGATCAACAGCTATTTTCATGAACACAATGGCGTGGTGTTTAATTTATTGAGCTCATGGACAATTTGTTCATCTTGGTCTCTTGCCCTTAAGGGCAGAAAAATATGCACTGTCGGTCCTGAAGGGTCCCTAGAGTTTCTTCGCTTATGCATCATCTTGTATAGTCACTCCGAGAGTGTGGTCGTCGGAATTCTAGAGACCCGCAAGGCATGGCCAAGGGGTCAGCGAGATTATTTTTGTTTTCCTGTTATAAGTTAGAAAGAAAATATATTTGTCTGGAATAATGGTATAATAAATAAGTTGGACTTGAAATTGTGTGCTGGTGTCCATGCTAGTTATACAGTGCTCACTCAGCCATTTTCTCGTTAAAAGGACTGAGGTAAGAAAATAGAGTGGAAACTTTGTACATGCAATAAAATATTTCAAATAAGTTATTGTATTTGAATGTTTCAAGTTGATATGAAGATAATTAAATGTGGAGGGGCGAGGGGCCCTTGTGTGTGCAATATGATGCTAGGGGCGGACCGCGGACTCCAGATCTGTTAGAACCACTGATACATCATGTCGAAAGAACACAAAGTTTTGGAAAACGAATTTATTTCCTCCCTTGGGTTGGAAGGTAGGAGACACTCGGGTTCTCGTCGAAAACATCAAATTTCAGTGACTAGGCTTGTGATACCGAGCAGATTGGCTGAAAATTACTGCTTCATCCAATCTGCGAGGACACTTAGGAGCGGTTCCAGTTTTTAATCTCGGATGGAACACAAATAGGGAACAAGACATTAAATGTAATATTTGGACTCAACAAGTAGAAAAACTGTAAAATTACGTTATTCATAATGCATACTCTTCATTAATTTTATCGTACAATGATACCAAGAAGGATGGCATTGGTTGGATTGCAGCCAATACGCGGGCGATGAGACATTTCTGCAATATATATTAGTTAGAAATCCTGGAGGGTGAGACAGATGTGGATGAGGGAATAATATTAACGGGACGTGAAGAAGGAGATTTGATTCTCCGGACTTCTTAAGGATCAGACCCAGTGCCTGATGTCCTGAACATGTGTAATAAATTCCATAAATTTGACTGGTTTTTTTTTTGCCAGCTAAAGGAATATGAGCTTGTTACGAAGCATTCCGCTCCATATTAACTCGTTTAAGATTTCTGTCTAAAGCTAGTGTTTTGCTTCATACCCTGAATGAACCTGGATCTGAGATTAGTAGTTCTCACGGCTATGAAGCGAACGGCTAAGGAATACGAGGCAGCAAGTTCCTCCGAAACGACGGTAGACTTTTTCCAGACTACTTGGCGTTATATCCTAGGAGATATTCACCACTATCTCTTTTTGCATGGTATAGTAATATTCGATATATTTTTTCTATACAGGTCTACACTTAGGAACAGCTGAATGACAATGATATGTAGGCCTTCTGAACCCGAAGTTCATCTAAATCATATTTTAAATTTAGTCCCTGCTCACAGAAACAAAACAAACTGCACCTCTGTTACGAAGACCAACAAGTTAACGTTTATTAAAAAACCGGTATTTTGAGAATCTTATGAAAACTTAGTAGACTTAAGGCAAACATTTAAATATAAAATCAGGTGGTTCATATACCTGCTACTTTGCTTCAAACAGGAGTTAAAGTAAAGAAGGTGGTCAAAAAATATTTTCTCCACATGCTTACACAGATTTTTATGTTTTAAATTAACCATGGCAGTCCCATTGTCCATGAACACCTCACGGTTATCCTATTTACTCTTGAATAGGACGAGAATATTTTATGAACATAATCACATTAAATCTCTACTTGATAAGAGAAGTAAAAAAAAAGTAAAGCTATCCCTGTACCAGGCCGTGAAGGCCCATAGGATTGTGAGACGTTGGGGGTCCCACATTATCTAGACAATCGGCTCAAAGATAGCAGTAAGGTTGTCATCCTTACGCGCGGCTGCGCTTTACTTCCCAGGAAAATTATTTAATTAATTCCTGGTACTCATTTCTGTTAGAGACTAAGTAAACCCCAGGGCCTAGTGCGGCTGGAAGGATTAGGTAAACTGAAAAAATCCAGTGACCTCATAGGGACTTGAACCCGCGACCTTCCTGCTTGTAGCATAGCCTACTTGATAAGAGAAGTCCAATGGATATTCCCTGTGCTGCTTGAGATTCTGATCACAGTGAATATTAACGTTATTGTCTAACTGGACGTGACGCCGTGTAGTTTAGTATATAGGTAGCAACGTCTCTGCTGAACCTGCTACCTTCCGGATAGAATACTGAAATGGAGGCAGCAGGTTCCTCCAAAACGTCGATACTTAGGCCTGTCTACCAAACTACACTACTTCATTCCCAAGACTATATTTCTTTCTTCCTCTTTGCTCCCATTTTGGAGCACAGGGCTGATTTCTCAGTTTCGTTGATCATATTTACAGACGGCAGGGCTCCTTGGACGGGTCGCAAGGCCTCTACCTGAACACAGGACAACAGAAACACAAAATAGACGCATATATACACTAAACATCCATGCCTTGTGTTGGATTCGAACCCACGATTCCGGCTTCCGAGCGAGCGAAGACAGACTATATTTACATTCTTAATATTACGTAAGGAAAAAGCAGCCTCTTAGTCAATGTGTAAGGTGGGGGGGGGAGTTACGTGGTGTTAATGTGGCCAGGGGGTGAAGCTGACCACTCACTTCCATCTAGTGAACAGGTAAAAATGGTGGAGTCATACCTCCAATCCCCTCTACGTTGTCATGGCATGGTGCTTAATTAAATGCGCACAGGGACTACTTTACCTTTTTTACCTTTACATAATGAGAGAGTGCTTACAGTGAAAAGACCTTGAACGAAGCGGATTGTGATGTGATATGATGAAAACCAGGCGCCGAATGGGACAAAGACGGCCAGTGCCCCTGCTCCTAGAATGCCAATCCCGAAAATGCGTACAGGTCCCACCTTCGCGGTCAGCCGACTGCTGGGAAGAGGAGCGAATAGGGTTCCCCATAGGAACATCTCACGGAGCCGAAAATCCAGGCCCTCGTTTTCAGAGAAAGGAACCTAAAAGATAAATTATATTCTCACTTTTCTGGGCCTTTTTGCACGATTCTACATGTGGCAGGGACATTCTACACTTTCCTTGCGCTCATTCAAGTGTTTTGATGTCAAGTTTGGTGCAAATTCATGCCACTAGAATCAGCATTTGTTAAACTGTTTTAACGCGGACTCCATCTGGCCTGAAAAGTAAGGACAAGTCCATTCACCAAAACTGAAGAACATGAACTTAATATAAAGAACGGCGCGGATTTTGTGCGGTACATTGTAGACGTTTAACTTACGACTCTGTAACCATCTTGGATTGAATGTAATATTTATTACTTTCATTTGTTTTTTAAAAAAATGAGAACGATGCTAGAAAGTTGGATTCTTAAATTATTGTTATGTATCGCCGTCTTTGTTTGCAACAGATACTTCTTAAATAAGTCAGTGACGTACAACCCGCGGCCCGCCCGGCTTCTGATGTGTCCCGCGAGTGATATCCTCTTATGATCTTAACTTATTTATTTAAAATCTGTATTTACAAAATATTTTAAAGTAATATATACACAGGCTTAAATTTGAAGTATATATCTGCAATATCCAGAGTTGCTATCACATATATTGGAACAGATATATTTCGGCAGGTGTTCACAATATTTAATATTACTTTATTAGACTTGGCTCAGACGTGCAAAGAGCACTTTTTAACATAAGTCAACAATTGTTCGTGATTTGCTGTTTGGACCTTATGTCTTTCGGTTACTAGAAGTCTTTTGCCACCGTGAAGTAAAATTGCATTATTTTGAAAGTCGAGGTGATGGCTTTGAAAGACTATATGTTTTCGAAGCGTTATAGATTTATTTAGAAATATATTTTTACATTTCTGGCTAGTTTTTGTCAACTTACAGTCTATCAAATATTCCGTCTACAATGTAACAACCAATAACATTGATTCACACTTTAATATCACACAGTGGTCGTTATGTGCGTAATATGTTATCTCATGCGTCCTGGAATGAAGCACCCATCTGAGGCTTACGACCATATTTTCATTACTGTCAGACAATTGCTGGTTTGTTGATATGGTGAGCTCTCTCCGACGAGAGGACGGGTCTATCGTTTACAATTGCTGCCAGCGCAGACATTCTCAGGTCCGAGTGCAGCTGGATTTGTGAAGGGAGAATTTTGGAAATTGAAAGTCCAACAAGTATAGAAAATACATGGAATCGGTCCATATGGCATATTCAACCAATCCGAACAGCTAACCCACTTTGGACATTTTTCTCATCTGTATCTTCCTTGTCAACAATGAGGTTACAATCTCACAAAGAAGATCAGTAGGACGAGACAGACTCTTCATGTTTTCTATTAGGTTTTAGTCTCAAGTCTTCAGGTTTCACTCCACAGATGGTGCTAGGGGTAGCCACAGGCCGGATGGGCATTGCATAAGCCATTTTTATATTTAAAATATTTTTTTCACAATAAAAAGTATATTAGACCTATCACAAAATCTCCATTTACTTCTACGAATTGGTGTTCATGGATTTGGTTTGTTGGTTGGGTTTCTAGCATGAATTTCTACCTCCCTTTCTATCCTGATTCCATGAATATGCGTGCATTATCACAATTTTATTGCACATTTTCCTGTTCTCTCACTTCAACATAGCCTGGCAGGGATTTGGTGACCCGACATTTGACATCTAAGAAAAGCAGTGAATTACAAGTAGATGGCCCGATATCACCGCTAAGGTACATCAAGGAACTATCAAAAATGTTCTTTGTATTTTAAGGGTTAATATCGCTTAGCGAAATCATCTGATTGGTAGATGAAAAATTTTGAAATCTCCTAGTTTCTGAATTGGGCCAATAAGGCATATTCGAAAGAGGCAACTTTTGTTGGAAGTTAAGGATCTGAGATGCTCGCTGTTTCAGAGCGCTCCTTTCTAAGAAGACTCTGATTTCAGCTTTTGACTTGTAGGGACGCGAACCCACGTCACTTGGACTAAATCCTAAATTATACAACCTGAGACATTATATCAGCCCGAGTTACAGAGTGGAATATAACTGGCAAATAATTAAAGAGTGACTATAATATTAAAACGGGTTTAATAGTTATGATTATTAGCAGACTAATCAGTGTACCTCCCATTTCAGTTTTTAATAAATAACAAGTTTAAGTGTAAAATGTTGTCTTGTGCTGTGAATAGCGTGTAGTATCATTGTTCTTCCTGCCCGCCGCAGCAAGGTCTGTCAAGACCCGGGCTAAGATGTCCGAATCCTGAGGAGAGACAGTTACCTCCACTACACTCTTACCTAGGAGGCGACAACTCTAATTATAAGCCCTCGTACTCTGTGCTTATCGGCTCCCAGTGCCAGACCCCCGACCTTCCAGCCTTCCGCCTCACACCAACAAGGGAAGAGGGGTAAGTGTAAAGACAAAAGGAGGAGAAATCAGAAATTACTGGAGAGGCTGCAGTCAGCGGCCTACGGAAGACCTGCTGCAGCTGGAGGACAACACGGTGCCCACCATGCTTCGAACTCAACTCTCCAAAGGAAAATTTCAGCTATGTAAGAGGCGTTTCCACTGCGGGACAAGGAACAGCTATAACTTATTCTAGTTACAACGCTGCTTCCTGCCTTGCAGAAGTCATGAAAGTCGAATAAAATAGGAAGATGTTCATGACTAATGAGTAGGTAAGAATTTGCAAGGAGGCGGTCATGTCTCTTCATGTTCCTTGAGGGACTGCAGAAAACCTGAAATAAAATTTGTCGGCATAAAGAGTGCTGTAATCTGGATTGTGAAGCCATGTAGTCTCTAAAGGTGTAAAGACTTTTCGAAGGAACCTCTTGCCTCAATATCAGAACCGAATTAAATCGACCAAGCATGCAGCAAGATGCCCACTCTGCTTACTGCTTCTTTACTCGGTCAGCTTCGATCCTGAAGAAGGATGCAGTACATTCCTCCGAAACATGGACAAATGTCTACTAGACTACACGGTGTAAAATCCCACACGAAAATACTATTCATAGTCCAAGTCGCGAGAACCTCAAATCACATTTAGAATGACCGACAACCCCGTCAAAAATTCGGAATCAGATCTAACTCAGGTGGCTCCGTTTTGGCTGTCCAGAACTGCTGTTACCTTGAGGGGTGGGTCTGCCACAATATGGCGGCCATGCCCGACGTGTGTCGTACCGTTCCCCTCAAATGAATCATCGTCCTCCTGTTCGAAATCCGTGATCTCTTCTTCCAGTCCACCATCTTCAGGATCTGCTCCCACGTCCAGGTCGTTCGTGTCGTTGAAAGATGCGCAGTACTGTGTGACGTAACTCGTATTAGTGACGTATTCTGCAAAGTCTGCTGACGACAGAGGGTCGCTTAGGGACAGCAGCGCCACACTGGCGCTGCGCTCCACGAAACCTGACAGCAACAACCCG
This sequence comes from Cryptotermes secundus, assembly GCF_002891405.2. Taxonomy (NCBI): domain Eukaryota; kingdom Metazoa; phylum Arthropoda; class Insecta; order Blattodea; family Kalotermitidae; genus Cryptotermes; species Cryptotermes secundus. Next base: position 561,264 of record NW_019721770.1, on the reverse strand, counting down.
AGCACCACCATCCCCACCATCACATGACGGGCACCAATCCTCCCTGAAGCATACGAAATGAATGGATGATGCGGAGGTCATGTCTATTAATGTGTGTGTGTGGTTCATCTACAAACATACTTCATAAATTTAAATTTAATTTACTTAGTGTTCTATGTTACGTCAACCCATGTTACGTGGGTCCCTTGTCACCACGGCATGGCTCGTCCTCAGGTTGCGGATGGAGAAGACGCCCTCCAGATATGGAGGGAAGCTGAGAATATATTGAATAAGCAGTCGCGGACAACCGACAAGGGTGATCCTCCAGCTTGGGGGTAGTGTGTGGGGCTAACAACTCCTCACCCGTAAAAATAATCATGTTACGAAAATGAACACAAAGCCTATGACCTGGACACCAGTGGAGGGCTCTTGTGAACACGGTAATGAACCTTCGGGTTCCATGAAATATTGGGAAGTTCTTGAGCAGCTGAGTATGTTATGTCAACAGCTGTAGAGCTAAAATAATTGTAATACTTCTAGATTTTGAGCTATGACGCCGTGTAATTTGGTGGGCAGGCAACTAGATTTCAGAGGAACATGCTGTCTCCATTATAAGGATAAAGGTGAGAATCTCAAATCTTTTAATTGTTTCACAACGGTCCAGTGTAATCAGTACATTATACGAAGCTCAGATCGAACATGAAAATGTTCTAAAATTGGACATTTCTTCCTATTTCATAACCTGTAGGTAACATAATTTTTCCCCATCGCAACGTCCCGGGTTCGAGCCCATGTCAGGTAATGTGGGATTTGTGGTTGACAAAGTGACTCTGGGGCAGGTTTTCTCCGAGTACTTCGGTTTCCCTTGCCAATTCTCATTCCACCGACTGCTCCACACTCATCATCATCCAGCATCTGGGGCTGGTACAATAGGCCAATTAATGGCCGACGTACCAAGTGGACTCAGTCTCACACCACCAAGACTTACTGATTGACTGACCGCCAGTCGCAATGTGACTTTGACTTGGCTTAATCAAGTCAGTGACAGAGTTCAGTTCTGATTTCTCCGTGGAAGATAGCTACGGAAATTTGGTCGTGGAAGAAGAAGAAGAAGAAGAAGAAGAAGAAGAAGAAGTCGACCTGTGAAGACTTCATTCATGTGTAATACCTGAAGCGTGTGATTCAGCGAGACTCTTATAGTTCCTGCGTTTTAGTTATGCTACCAGGGGAGGACGTGTGTGTGTGTGTGTGTGTGTGTAAATGAGCGATAGCACTGTATTTGAATGTGATTAAGAGAACGTATAACCAAGGTACTAATAAATCTATTCATCCGAACTAGAAACTGTCACTTTCGTCACGCGTACCATCCTACAAAGAACCAAACTCCGTGGTTTTAGTTCGCAAGCGAACTATACCGACCTAGCGACCGCCGCTTGTCGGCGAAGTTAGTACCAACTTTAACGGATAGAGGGTGTCGCGTGACCAGAGCAACGAATCCCCACGGCCATTAATGTCGGTTTTCTAGACCGGAGCGTACCGTTCTACGCGTGATAATATTACTATTACTATTATTACTGTTNTGCCTTAAGTCGACCTGTGTATATGGTCCTGATATTGGTTGAGCATGATAAGTAAGGACTTGTGTCTGCTTTGCAAAGAGCCACTCTAAGATAAACATAAGCTTATTCCATGTTGCAAATGCGATTCGAGTGTTCATTGCAATTGCCTGCAAACTGGTGTGCCCGATCGCTTTGCGAGCACATTAGCTGGTAAGCCCGCTTATGTATGATAGTTGCGCAACACTGCTGGGGGATACAACAAACAAACATATCCTCACTAAAAATATTCAGAAGGAAGTATTATCCCCTGAGATGGAATGTACTGCTTCTCCTATCAGGGATGATGGTCCTCAGCATGCAGCTACAAGCTTGTAGTCTCAGGAGCATTTGCATTATGGAGACGGTAAAATATCTAGCGCACATGGTTTCAGAGATTTGCAGCGAGGCGTAGCAGCGAAGAAGTGACAATGCCACTCTGAAGCTCCAGTTACATGACCTACCTCAGTTGCCCTTACATGTGTCATTCATACGACGGCAGGTTGCGTCATCTGCCGCAGCAAATACAGCCACCCCAAAATCATACAGGGAAGTTCTGCCTCCAGAGGACGGCGACCCTCGTGCCACGGCCTTCCAACAAACCAGTATCATTCAGATAGAATTACCGGGTTTTTGAACTCTTTCCATTGTTCGGTAATCTTGTGAATAGAAAACACGACGTTTCGGAAACTGGATCTGTTTCCTTCTCAGGTTACTCACAACCCTATGGGCCTTCATGGCCTGTTAAAGGGATAGCTTTACTTACTTTACTTTTAGTATCATTCAGCCCAATATGAATTTTGTGCCCGAGTCCTTCACTGAGACAGGAGAAAACCCAGTTGACGGTTTTGTAACGGTAGTTAGGAGAAAGCGAGTAAACTTGCCCCTGTAAACCCTTCTGCTCTGCGCAACCCCACAAAGAAATTTAGGAATCCAATGAGGTTATATCTGATGCTGAAAAATATTTGAAGTACCAATTGCAACTTGCTTCCCTTCCATGTAGCAGGTGAAAGAAAGCCCCATTTCATGTCTCTTTCAGAAGGTGAACTTTATGTTACTAATAATACTGACGTTGGCCTAATGTGTTTAATTGGCCCTTGTTAAGGGCTATTAAACCTACGTCTCGGCCTCCCTCGCCTGGGGCAGGCCATTCACCTTCTCTTCCTCCTCTGCAATCATACAGGCGGCTTTGTAAATACTGACGCTGCCCAGGGAAAAGACGCTTCAGCTCTTAATGGTTCACATGCGAGATATCAATACAGACTGTTCCGTCAGGTCTCACAGCCAACCCGAAATAGGTTTTGCCATTTATTATGAAGAAGTCAGAGGCAAGTTAAACTTCATGAAACTGTCCGCTCTCCGGACTATAACGTTTAACTGAGATATGATTAGAGATCTGTGTTATGATCACATTTCATGATTAGTACAGTTTTCCGTTCTGACAGGGTGTCTAAGAATAAAACATATGGCGGTGGACTACTTATACCCTTATCCTCCAGAGCTGGCCCATGTAAACGAATATATGATTTAGATCTTGTAATGAGTGTATATGATTTTAAATCCCCGATCTTGACGGTTTAAATTTGATAAATTTTATAAAACAATCTCTCGAGTTATTATGGTTGAGGATTTTAACACTCCTGGTTTCGACCGGAAAGCAATCTGTCTTTTCCAGGTTGCCATTTTTTCTCTCTAAACTTAAGGGATGTGCGTTCTTCACTCCCATGTGTCTTTTTAACCTTTTTTTTTATTTCTAGTGGGGTGGGACTAAGTCCCTTGTACTGCGGCCACTTCTGGCCTATTGTACCAGCCCCAGATGATAGGTGAGGGTGATTGTGGAGCAATTGGTGAATGAAGATTGGCAGGGGAAACCGAAGTACTCGGAGAAACCCTACCCCAGCGCCACTTTGTCCACCACAAATCCCACTTGACCAGACCCGGGATCGAACCCGGGCCGCTGCGGTGGGAAGCCAGCGGCTAACCGCTTGAGCTATGGCGTGGCCCTTCTTAACCTTAGTCGGTGCATTGATAATGTACACAGCAGCAATCTACTTTACTTTTTCCACTTCAAGCGACTTACCTATTATTTATATCGACCATGGAATTATAAAGTCTTGTAATTATCACCCTCATTTGATTATAGATATTTATTTGTGCCTTGTTTTGTACCTTAAATTTGTTTCAGGTGATTGATTATACGCTACTTCACAACAGTCTCTCGATTTTCAATCGATCTTGTTCTAGGCTGCTGTCGCCAGCTCAATGTTATTATTCAAGATTTCATGGAACAGGCAAGCCCTGTAACATCATCGGAAAGCCAAAATTCCCTAATTGGTATTCTAGCTCCGTAAGTTACCACATAAAGGAAAAAACCCAATTACAGATATCTTAAAAATAATAAATCCCACTGTCTTCACCAAATGTTTCCTTTCATCGTAAGCTAGTTGAAGCTGATACTAAATCTGACAGACTTAAATAGTTGAAATCTGCTGCTGATAACTTAAATTCTGGAAATATGTGGTTTCTTTATGGAAAGAAGTTCTACTTCTATCCATCTTGAATTTGATAATACGTATTCTGGCGATCTCTGTGAAGTGGCTGATAAATTTGCTAAATATTTACAGTCAGTGTATAACAGTCTTTGTCCTGATATCTTCCTCACCTTTTCGTCATATTCTTAGTTTTTACCTTTAGCTCTTATTTCTCTTTCGTTTGTTTTAAAAATCTTTATGTCTCATACCACCTAAATCTGTTGGAGTTGATGACATTCCTGCTTTCTTTAATACTGGTTGTGCTGATATATATTTGTGGCTCTTCTTAAACGTACATTATTTAATTCAAGCTTAACTCAGCAATATTTTCATACACTGTGAAAACAAGAGGCAAATATAAAATTTGAGGTTTCCACGGCGATGATTATGAAGAATGCCGTCTTCTGGGATGTGGCGCCGTGTAGATCTTGTGTGAACCGACGTTTCGGAGGAACGTATCGCCTCCATCTTCAGGGTCGAAAAATCCGCGAGCGAGGAACAAGCATGAGCAGGTGGCTGCAGACTGCTCGCGGATAACTTGAGAACTGACGGAAAGACACCTACATTTAAAGTAGCACAGTAAACTTGACAGCACAGCAATATGTATTAAGCAGCGCTGCTATCTAGAGGAATCTTCAGAGAAGGTCGATACTGCAATGCCAACACAAGCATGTATTCCACTGCTGTCATCTTCTGCCTGTATTCTTAATTATTATTAACTTTGACTGTAATATTGGATAATGATTTTCTTTGGATTATTTAAGGGCATATTTCAAATATACACATTATAAATCATCATCATCATCAGTAATCTGTCAAGACGACAGGTCCACAGTCTCTTTCAAAACAATTCCTCCACTTAATGCGATCTAGAGCTTTCTCCTTCAAATGACAGTATCCTCTTCTGTCCCCAAGGTCATCCAGCATCTTCTTACGTCTTCTTCCTCGTCTTCTTGTCACTTCTATCCGCCCATCTATCTTTCCTTCGATAGCTTCTTTTAGAAGGCAGTTTCTGCGTAAAACATGACCAATCCAATTAGCCTTCCGTTTTCTTATTTCATGTAGGATATTCCTCTGCTCACTGACTCTAATTAACACTTCTTCATTTCTCACATAATCGGTCCAACTGATCTTCTCCATTCTTCTCCAACACCACATTTCGAAACTTTCCAGATGTTTCTGATCTACTGCCCTAAGTGTCCATGTTTCAGCCCCATACAGAGCTATGCTCCAAATGTAGCATTTCACTAGTTTCTTCCTCAAATTTAAGTCCAATTTGCTGGTAAAAAGATTCTTCTTCTTGCTAAATGCAGCTTTTGCCATGGCAATCCTGGATTTAATTTCACAAGTACACCTTCCATCATCTGTTAACAAGCTACCCAAATATTTAAAACATTTCACATTCTCCACTTGTTTTTGGTCTATCTTTATTGTGACTGGGGTTGGTTGTCTCGAAATTTTCATTACTTTTGTTTTCTCCACATTCATTTCCATGCCATAGCACCTTCCAATTTCAATTAGTCTATCAATCATGCCCTGTAGCACAGTTTCTTCCTTAGCCATTAACACAAGGTCATCTGCATATTTCACAGTTTGAATAATTTGCCCTCCTACTTTGAAGTCACCGAGCCCATCCAGAGCTTCCTTGGTAAGGCATTCGCTGTACAAGTTGAACAGAATTGGTGATAAACAGCATCCTTGTCGAACTCCTCTTCCAATCTGCACACTTCCTGTCTCCCCCCTGTCCAGTCGTACTCTAACTTTCTGATCCATGTACAATTTGCTAATCAATCTTCTTTCATGCCAATCGATACCTGTTTCTTTCAGGATCTGCATTAATTTGGTCCAGTTTACCCGGTCAAATGCCTTCTGCCAGTCTATGAAGCAAACACACAGTTCTTCATCTATCTCCAAAGTTCGTTCCGCTATAATTCTCATCATCCCAATTGCATCCCTGGTTCCTTTTCCTCTTCTAAATCCAAACTGATCTTCTCCAAGTACATCCTCTATTTTCCTTTCAATTCTTCTTTTAAGTATCTTTGCTATTATCTTTGCTGTATGTGCAATAAGACTTATTGTGCGATGGTCGCTGCATTTTGTAGCTTTTGTCTTTTTCTTTAAGGCAATCATTGTAACTTCTGTAAAGTCCTTGGGCCACTCTCCACTTTCATATATGGTGTTCATTAGTTTTGTCAGTGTTTTCAAACCACCTTCTCCCAGTAACTTGAGCACATCTCCAGGTACATCATCATCTCCTGTAGCCTTTCCCTTCCTCATTTCCTTGATAGCTTTTTCCACCTCACTTTGTAAAATATATGGTCCTTTCTCGTCTGTATCTACTTCTTCTTCCGGTTCAACTTCTAAGGTTTCTGGCCGATTAGGTCGATCATATAGTTCTGAAATATAATTTTCCCAAATTTTCAGCACTTGCCTCTGATCTACTATTCTATTCCCCTGGGAGTCTTCGATGCCAACATTTTGAATCCCATGATTCTCTTTCCATCCTAGTTCTTTTGTCTTCATGTACATCAAATCATAACGGCCTGTTCTTTGAAATTCCATAATCTCATTACATATCTTCTCAAGATATTCCTTTTTGGCCCTGTCCGTGGCTCTTTTCAATTCATTCCTCAGTCTCCTGTATTTCCTCCTGCCTTCTTCATTGTTGACATTCTTCCATTTCCTTCGCTCCTCCATTTTACTCATCATCTCCTGTGTAACCCATGGTTTTCTTGCTATCTTCTCAACTTTACCTACCAAATCACTGATAGTATCTAACATGCATTCTTTTATATCGTTCCACTGCGCTTCAGCATTTCTGCTTTCACCTTCAATTGCACCGAGTTTCTCTTCTAGAGTCTCTTGCACGCTTTGTCTTTGAGCATATAACTTCTCCAAATCCCATCTGGGTCTGCGCTTTCAAAATCCTATAATTTTCTTCAACCTGGTAAATAGGCTAATGCTATTAAATTTATGTATATTTGTATTCGAAGAACTCGATAATGACACGTTTTAGTGTACTCTTCAGTTATTTTTCTGGAGAGTCTGAAGAAAGGCAGTCAAATTAGACGGAATCTCATCTAAGATTCGAAGCGAGAACCCCCTAAATAAAAGTTTAAAGCATTGCTGCTACAAATTTGTTGCATTTATGGAGTTATAATAAATATTTCTAATTAAAAAATAAAATGCCCACTTACATTTCAAACAGCATCAACAGATATCAAAATATTTCAAATAGAAGTGGTTGGCATTCCTGAAAGAGTTATTTTTCGTAGTGTGAAATAGGCACAAGAAATGCAATGTGTCCAGCTTACCACTTGCTTTGATTGCCGCTCGCTGTAGCTGAACGCTGCCTCTCTTCAACTTCCCAAATGCCGCCATCTTCTCAGAATATTTTTAAGATATCCAAAACACCGATGACAAAAAAGAGTCTGAGCCACCTACACTATATTTACGTTAAAGGTGTCCAGTATGGATTAAACACTGCTTCCCGTAGAGCGTCAAGCAATATATAACATAGTCCGCTGGTTAGAACTAACAGGATGTTGAGAAACAGTCTGATGGTTTGTCCCACTGATAGACTCCAAACTGCAACCTACATGAAACTGTATTAAAGAGTTTGTCATTCCTACTGTAGTCTGCCTGTAATGACTTTTAATGTGATAAGTGCTCTGACTGTATACGTGGGTTGGAGATGTGCCAGAACCATCTCCTGCAGTTTATGATATGCCATCAAAGACTAATGGAATTTATCTCCCGAAAAGGTTAGATGTGATTTTTAGTTCCTGAATTCATAAAATAATAATGTAAATATATTTACAATACAAAATTTGTAACTCTCATACATGTAAATAAAATGGCAGGGCTGCTTTCATAAACAAAATGGCTTGACAGTATTCATGAACTAAATAAAAAGAAATCGTATTCAAGACATGATAAAACAGCGTGGCAGTTTCAAAATAAGCGCCTTCAAAGTTGCGACAAGCAAAAAAAGAAGAAAGTACATGTTGAGTACATGCGAGATACAGAAAAAGTAATTTGTATGATTGAACTGGACTTCAGTTAATATAATTTTTGTTCTGAGTAACCACTTGGAGCACTTGAGAAACACCGCTGAACTCCACGATAATTGAATTTATGTTCTTCCTTCGGATGTGTATGAAATTTCACTATGAAGGAAGCCATGTGAGAAGTGGGAAACACTTGTAGGATTTTAGATTTTTTGCCACAACTGTTATGGAAGACGGGTTCTCTGATATAACAGAATACCATTTTCAATCTGAGTAGTCAGGCAAAATAATTGTCTAATGAGGATCTCAAACAGTGTGTCCAGGAGAACAGTACTTAAAGATCAGCTGCTAAGAGGTCTGTGAAACTGCATTAATATTGCATATAATAACCAAGACTTACTTCATACTCGTACTTTTCCATACTATTTATTATGTACACAGCCCATGAGTATGACAACTCTGGCCTAGACTATGCACTTCCATTTGTTTTCACTTTGACCCTGAACACATGTGCCAGATTTATTCATTATTCAAAATAATTCTCAAGGAAAGAATTCTGTGATTACCTTAGAGCAGGGGTCTTTAAACTTTTCGAACCGCGGGCCACATTAGGTAATTCAGCACTTTCAACGGGCCGGATAAAATGAGAAATTAATAACTCTAGGTATATGAGTTTTATTGAAAGCATAGAATTTCATAAACTAAATACAAAGCACGTGAGAATAAATTATCGTATATTAATGACAATAGACAGTAGCAGCAAATGCTCATATTTTGATCACAAATTATAATAAAACAATTAATGTGAATGATGGAATTCTTTTTGCATTCTTAAAATTTGATTAAAATGAGGTTCAAATTTTGAAACGCTAATCACAAGTAGTGACTTTAAATGTTCATCGGATAAATTTGCCCTGTATTTCGACCTGATGTACTTCATCTGGGAAAAAGTTTGTTCACACAGATATGTCGCCCCCAAAATGGAGATAAATTTACAAGCAAATTTCTTTAAATTTGGAAATTGCTCAGAGTTCAGAAATTTATAAAATTCGATCAAATTTCCTTCCTTGTATTTGTCTTTAATATGATAATTTTCCTGAAGTTCAATAATTTCCATTTGAATTTGACTTTGGACATCTGCAGCATCACAGTCAAATGGATTTTGAAACAATCTAATTTCCTGAGCACTGGCATCCAAATCAGCAAATCGTTTCCGAAATTGTTCTTTCAAATCTGAAATGACTAAATTTGCAAACGAGGAATGAAATTCTGCTTCACCCTTTTTATGCAACTCTGCACAGTATAGCATATGAACAAAGTTACAATTTTTCACTTGGCTTTCCAGAAGTATCAACTTTGCTCTGAATGCCTTGATAAGTTCAAATAAATCACGGACTAAGTTATTTTCACCCTGCAACTTTAAATTCAAATGCTGATTTCCAAAGCCATTCGGTATCTGATAAAAGTGGTTCATGATGTTTTTTCTCGGTAAGAACTATATCAATTTCATTCCTGAGCTGAAAGAAGCGCGAGAGAAGAGAACCTTTCCACAGCTAAGCCATCGAACTGCAGTATAATATGTCAGGTCAATAAGCTCGGAACCACATTCCTCGAGAAGAGACCGAAACTGGCGATGGTTAAGTGCATGACAGCAAATGAAATTAACGATAGAAATAACAGGTTTTAAAACAGAGCTCATATCAACGTGTTTTGCACAGAGTGCTTGTTGGTGGATAACACAGTGCAGAAACATTGGCTTTGATATTCCTGCATCCTCACAAGCTTTTGTGATTTGGCCAACCAAACATATTTTTATACCAGACATGTTTTTTCTTCCATCAACTGTCACGCACTGTAGACGGTTCCAGTCCAAATTATATTCTGTTAGTGTTTTTTGTATTTCTTTGAAGATATCATCTCCTGTTGTAGTGCCATGCATGCTGTGAAGTGATGCTAATTCCTGTGTGACATTAAGTTCATCGCCGACACCACGAAAAAATACTAATAGTTGAGAGGTATTACAAACATCAGTTGAAATCTATGAACAAGTATTTTAGTACTCATTGGAAAATTAGTTCAACTGGCACATTTCTGCACAATTTTTTCACGGGCCGGATGTGGCCCGTGGGCTGTAGTTTGGAGACCCTTGCCCTAGAGCATGCAAAATCATTATCTTTAGAAATAATTAATTCAGCCATCAGCATATGGGAAAAAATACAACATAATAAAAGAACTGTAAATTTATGTCACTCACAGGAGATAATAAAACCACAGGTGTTCCATGCCAGTATTTAAAACACACTCCTTTCAATGTCCCCCCCCCACAAAGAAACAAAGAAACAAAGAACATAGGTTCCACTTAACAAGGTAAGTGGTGTACATAATCTGTACCACTCACTAGCTTCAACACTCTTGAGAACCTTTTCTTCATGTCACAGTAATATGGGTTTAACTTTGTTAACAGAGGCACATAAGAGTATGCCTATGAACATTTCACAACATTAAAATACCAAACTCTAAGCAATGTATTTCAAGAGGAAATGTTCAGAATTATCAAAATAAAACATGAAGCGATTTGGCACAGCAGAAAATTGAGTCATACAGAGAATGACTTCCACAAAAGTAATCCACTTTCCACCATCCTGTTAAAATTAAATCACTGTTGGGATCAGTTTTGAGTGCATGACAGTGACTTTGCTAAATAGGGCTTATGCAAAATTACATCCAGTAACTCTTCACCTTGTAAGACTCACTGTATACAGTCACAATAAAATAATTTCTTTACATAAGTAGTTCACAAAACTGTTTCTATATGAATGAGTGTAATTATGTAAATCAGTCATTTTTAATTAATATCTGAAATGATTAACAACATGAAATAAATGCCGAGACAAGTTCTGTTGAGAAGCAAAGCAACTATGTTGCCACAAGTGGCACAGTTTTGGTGCTAGTTCAGTATGAGATGTCACTCTCCAAAGATTATGGTTGTGCTGTAAAGATTTCTGGCAGAAAGAAAACGTGAATATCAGGTGTTTTAACACAATTGCACTAAACAGAGATAGAAGGTTCCAGAAGGTAGAAAATTCATTAGTATAAATGCAGGTTATTTACTGAACCAGATTCATTAAATTTGGGGAAATAATACATAGTTTGTATTGGCTTTCATCTAGTACCAGAAAATACAGTCACTAAATGAAATATGTAGATTATATAACATTGAATGTTATGATGATTGATGAATGATGCATTGAAAAGGATTGGAATGAAGCCCTTGTCAGTGAATTGAGGTACTATCCTGGCATTTGGCTGGAGGGACAGAGAAAAATAATGAAAACCCTTACTAGGGATAGGGATGTAGGATTTGATTGGTTATGGGTGCTTGTGTTGTAGTTTTCTGAATATGGTATTTTAATCTGGGTCCATACACTGTTTCTTTGTGTAATTTTGTTTCACTTTTCTTTGCAGCATGAAGTTTGTGGGCCATGCCATGTCAGCATAAAACATACATTCTGGATCAAAAAGTCCACTGAATACCAAATCCTGAAATTATGTGCAGTACTGAATTATTGCTTTGTAATCTGAAGGCAGAAGACTACATATGGCTGTAGTTTTGTAAGGACATAACTGTAGCAACTTCATAATAATACAAGCTATACCTTCTACCAATCCAAACTGAAGAACCAAAAGACAAAGAATTATTTTAGCTTGTTTCTAATTTAGCACAGTTATCATGTTACTCTTGCCAGTGAATATCTCTTTTGAGTTTTTTCTTCTCCAGCACTGATCCCATAGAAAGTAACAGGAGTGTAAATTGTTGTTTACACAGCACGGTACTGTCAGAGGAAGAAATTTCTAGCATGCAAGTCTAAGGATAATCTGACCTCCCTGTATTTGCACCTTTATCAATACAATTGAATATTACAGGTTTTAATATGGCAAATGCTACATGTGAAACAACAATGGGGAAACACATACTCCATGGGAGGAAACTTGGAGAGCAATGACCATGAAATAAGCAACTATACAAAGCTGTTATTAGATAATAGGTGCAACAGATTTGTAATACACACCAATGGAGTCACTGGGCAGTAGTATTCTCTACATGATTAGTGTGACAGACGAACAACTGTTCAGACAGGTTTTTTTTTTTTTGTGTGGTCCATGCTGAGGTGTTATAAGCAGGACAAGTTTATAGAGTTGAGCTAGCTGTGAGAAAGTCCCCGGTCAGTAAGGGTGCAAACACGGAAGCTGAGGTAGCTACGGCACTGAAAGCCGTTACCAGGTGACAAGTGTTGAAGATACAACAGACTGAGAAGACTTAGTGCATGATGTAACGAATTGTAGAGTGTGTGTGATTTGGCTATAGTGCTATAGTTACTTGTGGTTATGATCTGTAAGTGTTCAGTAAATCCAATTACCAATCGAAACCCCGTCTATAGACACTCAGACAGGTGACAGTATCATATTCAGATTGCTTGAATTCCCCTGAACAACTGATGTTCTGTACATAAAGTATTGGTTTAACAACCATACTTTGCTTCCCCTCTAAAAACAGTTAAAACGAGAGTTTACTTTTGCAGTGGTGTTATGAAATGTTATATACAATTTGCAGCTGTTGATTTCTTGAAGTGACATTTAAAATTAGGAAAGAAAGGGAAAGGTTGCGGTAAATCAGAAAGCACAGTTTCTTGTGTTCATCTTGGTCATTCCATTTTATGTTCAGAGTTCTCTTAATGCTATGGTCTCAGGTGTTAGCCTCACCATGTCCGGAAGGGAGGGTCCTCCATGCTAAACAATGAAGAGGGAGTCTCGGTAGTGGTCCCCTGTAAGCCTGCCAAGCAGCCACCAGTAATCCCTGCCTACGCACTGATGTTGAACAATTGAATAGATCATGACAGTATTCTTTCAATGTTAATTTTTTTGGAACGCTTCCCCGAATATTTTCCATACCTTTCATTTACACCTTGTACATCAAGTGATAAAGATAGTGCAGCAGAATGCTAAAATACAACACTACCAAAATATTGTTGTTACAGATTTTTCATTTTCTTAATGATGCTTCATCAATTAAAATTATTACATAGCATCTCTGATAGAGTGACCCGTAAGTAACGTATTAAAAAAGATGCGGAAGGATTTAGTGGCCTTTAGTAGTATTTCAGAATGCAGTCTGCAGTCTGATACCACAAAAAATATAAGTTTGGACAGCCGGTTCCTAGGGCTGAATTCCTGTAACTAGGACCTCCAAATATGAAGTGGGAGTGCTGACCACTTGGTAAATTAATGATTTGTAGTTCATCTACACTTAATAGATATATGCTGCCAAATGACTTTGAATCTGCAGTGTTAATTGTGTTCTGAATAAGAATAACATGATCATTGGAAAGGGTCTGTTATTGTACCAGTTCACAAGAAGGGCGATAAAACTGACTGCAGTAATTATTGTGGGATATCACTTCTATCAACTTCATTCAAAATTTTATCCAATATCCTTCTCTGAAGGTTAAGTCCATATATAGATTAAATTACTTGGGATCATAAGTGTGAGTTTCTTGCTGCTACTGATCATATCTTTTGCATTCATCAGATATTGGAGAAAAAATGGGAGTACAGTGAGACAGTACATTGGCTACTCATAGACTTCAAGAAAACCTATGATCCCATTACAAAACAAGTATTGTACAATATTCCATAGAGTTTGGGATACCAATGACACTAGTCAGGCTTATTAAAATATGTTTAAATGAAAGGTATAGGTAAACTGTAACCGATTACTAGTGGACTTGAATGTGTGAGGCCCTGGAGGGGAGGTGCCTACGTGGCGATAGCACGGCATTATTTCGTATGTGCAGTTTTGTAGCTGGAGAGTGGACGGTGGATCCCCGGATTGATGTGGGGAATGATGTCATCTAGGGTGTGGTGCTGGGAAGGCCCTTAGGTCTGTTAGCGTCGCCAAGCCAGTGGTAGGCAGTTGATAAGATACACTCCTCGTGAGTGGAGGCACTGGCTATTTCCTCATAGAATCGCCTTTGTAGGCGGGACAGTGTCAATGTAACTACTATAAATAGTGAGTGATGTATAATTAAAAATGATAGATTAGTGATTGTGACAAAGAATAGGTAAATTAAACCTAAGGTTGTAAAGCCAGGGGTTTGTCGTGTTGAAGTTTCTTTGAAGAAAGACCTGTTATCGACCTGAGGAGGAGATCCATGCCTACCATTATCCTAAATCCAACCTGGTTACTTCTGTACCCAAATTGCAAGGAAGATTATCTAAAAGGTAATAGAGTACGAGGAAGGGTAAAGGTGGACGGAGCGGCAAGCAGGAGTAGCCGTGGCAACTATGAGGAGGAAAGGAGTGGCTGGAGCAACGACGAGCAGAAAGGAGAGGGACGGTTGTAAAACATTTGTCTGATAATTTTCCTAACCAGAATAGTATAAAAGGAGACACTTTAATGCTACTGCTTTTCAACTTTTCTTTAGAATATGCCATTAGGAAGACACACTAGATCCAGGTGGGGCTGAAATTAAATGGGACACGTCAGCTTCTGGTCTATGCTGATTTGCATCTGCTGTATGATAACATAGATACCATAAAGAACAACACAGAATCTTTAATTGAAGAAGAATTGACAATTTCTCAATAAAGGCTCAGACCATAGAAGAATAAAAGACTGACATTTGTTGATGACAACATCAAATTCTCGCACAAACTAAGCACAAATTTATGTCTCAGAGAAATGGAACAATTGTCTGGTTAGAACAGCCAACCGTGCCTTGTAAATGATACTGGTCGGCAGTGGGTTAGTATGTTCACTGTTCCTCTTCTTATCTGGAGGCTACTTCCAGAACTCGTAACTTAATGATGTGTCATGCCTGGGTAACAATGAATACATCCAACATTTTCAGGACAATTTTAGAACAAGAAAACAAGGTGAGGAGAGTGTATACTAAATATAAAAGTCAAGTACATGCACAAGAGAAAAAATGGAAGATGGCAGGAACATTTTCTACACATTCTCATGCTGCATGGTAGTATGTTTAACAAAACTTGACAAAAATCATATTAATGGGCTACGAGAAAAAAAAACTGCATGGAGGGGGGGAATGAAGGGAGAGAGGCTGACAGACATGGCTCTAGCATGCAAGTACTTTTTTATTTTCCACAAGACAGGGGTGAAATGATATAACTATGTGCAACAGCAAAGCACCCTGTGAGTCTACACACCAGGGACAGAGAACCATTTTATGGCATCATGCTAAAACCTGAAGAAGAAAAATGTCTATATAAGAACACAAATTTCATACCATCTACACACATCATCATTACATAATTATGATTTTTTACCAAAAGACTTCTATGAAACAATATATTTGTGTCCAGTAATTTTTTCAGAATGTTGCTTGTGCGATAGTTCACTGATCCAGACACTACACTGTTCTCTGGCTAAGCAATCTGTATGCATATAAGTTGCAATAAAAACTGTATGGGATCATACTGTGACATGACAGCTGAAAGCCAGAATAGCGGAACCAGAATAGGCAGCAACTGCTATGCAATTAGATGGTCAACACACTCCCATGGCTATAGATATGCACACAACACTAGAAGAACTGCTGGAAGCAGAGTTTTCTGTGCAGGCCATGCTAAGGCTATATAATTAGGACCAATGGGACAAGTTAGTAAGTGGGACTTAGCAGCAGACTCCCAGAGTCGTAAGACAGTAAAATATGGTCACAAATTCCGCAGGACCTGAAGCCAAGAATGCCTGTCCTGGCAAGGACCAACAGCAATTTACCACAGACAGACAGACAGCAGGTTGTGAGACAGATGACAGCCAGTAAGGACATGAGCAGAGAAGAAAAGGAATAACCAGTGTAGGGAGCCGCTACCTAGCAATGCCTTGTGAAGACTATAAGAGATGCAGAAGCCCTAATGTTCACAGTAGTAAACTGTGAAGAGTGGAGATTAGTAAATGTTATAATGATTTGTAGTTGTGAGTTGTAAGTGTTCAATAAATCCAATTCCCAATCCAAGCCCCATGTATAGTCACAACCACGTGACAAGTGCATTTGTTACAGCTCACCTGCTGTTGAGGTGGCTGTGGCTGTTGCTGCTGTTGTGGATGCTGTTGATGATAAGGGTATGGTGGAGGTACACTTAGTGCCTCACAACTTTAGCCGCGTGGAAAGGTAAACACTGTTGTGGAGCACGTGGAGGTGTATGCTTGCTGTGGTGACGTTCAGAGCTACTCCCCGAGCGGAAAACATTAGCTATTACTTCCCTGGCCTCACTATGAATTGTTCTGTGGGAATGTCGGTGTGCCACGATAGTGACACAAACACCATGTAATACAATCACTATGACTGGTACCAACTAACAAGCAACACAACGTACTATACACCTTACCACATTCCAAACTGGTAGTACCCACGCTGACATAAGCTGATGAGACTGCTCCCCCAGCCCTGCAAGAGATGGTATGACCCCTCTACCATGGCTAGAGTTCCGAGGAACTAACAGTAGTTGGTGTGAGGTTGAGGCCACATCAGGAGAGGGGTTGATGCACTCATAAAAAAAAGGGACAGGATGATCTGACCCAAGTGAAACTGTACATTCAGAAGACTAGGATATAGTATCTCAACATGGTCTGAACCTAGGTCTCTGTGCTGGGAAGCCACATCTAGCTACATGAGCTGTGCCATAACTATGGAACGACTCTTATGTATTGAAGCTTAAGGTCTGCATATCTTGATTCTGTCCCCAGCTGAAGGCTGTGGTAGCAGTTATAGGACGGACCACTAGGTGGGTTGAGAGGTACCTGTGTTTCAGTTGCCAATGAAGTCTCAACACTGCCAAAAAATAAATTCCCCTTAATTATAGTGTAAATATTCAACGAATGTATGATTTAATGTACATAAGTGGATCAATTTAGCGTTTCTGTGTGGACACTGTAGGTTGAGAAGTGAAAAATTTATTTCAAATATTTCAGAATAAAATGAGGCTGTGTGTTAATACAAGAGATGATTGAAAAACATACATGGGAAGAAAATGGAATGCATGGTAATAACTTCAAAACAATAGTTATTACTGAAACCTGTGTCTAACAGCGGTCTAGGAAACCGAAAATTAACGGCCATGGGGATTTGCTGTGCTGACCACACGACATCCTCTATCCACAAAAAAGATGGCACTAAACTTCGCTGACAAGCAGCAGTCACTTGGTTGGTATAGTTCACTTGCAGACTAAAATCACAGAGTTTAAATGTCTATCAGTGTTTACTTTGTACCTGACGGCCAAATCACTCAGCCATTGACAGTTATATTTGGTAAAGTTGTAAAGGAAGGAAATGGATCACTGTTGTTTGTGATGGTGATGTGAGAACAAAGAAACAGAGGTTAAGTATTTTTGACAAAGTTTGCTTTTATAAGCAAGATGTGCCAAAAAGATTTCATCTAGATGCAAGCAGCATATTGTCCTTCATTCAAGTCTGGTATCTTAGTCTACATTGTAATATGATACATAAAAATCGTTCACTGCTAGGTAATGGCCCAATAAACAAGTGAACCAAGAAGAACTGATTGGTGGTAAGCTGCCAGTCACAAAGTAACTCTGACTCTGACTGACTGAGTGATGGCTAGCAGGCCATGAAGTGCATGTTAGAGTTGAGCTGCAAGCCAGGTGTGATGTGTGCCCAGAAGGAGAGAAGTTCCATTATTAAATGCCATAACCTAGTCATGCCTAATGAAGACTGTAATGAAGCAACGAATAGTGGAGACTATAACACAGAGGTTCTCAACCTTTATGAGACTGCAGCCTAGTAAATTAATTTTTTATCAGATGAGAGGCCGGTACCAGGCCACAGCCCTGCGGTTGAGAAACACTTTATAACAGACTGAAAACACATCATGTGCTCTAGTGATGTGTAGTGTGTGCGTAAATTAGTGATAGTGTTAAAATTACTTCTAATTATGAGTCATAAGTAGTTAATAAATCCAATTACCAATCCAAATTCTATATCCAGTCACGAACATATTACAATATGTAGCTGTCTTTCCTAAAACCTTTTACACTTGGTTATTTTTTATTGAAATTTATTTTTAACAATTTTTTGTTGATCTTTCAACAGGCTTTATGCTACATAGAAATAAAATGCAACATTGCAACATTACTTTACCTTTAATAAGATCATTTAATTTCTCCTTAACTGCTGTAATTCTCATTGCTATATCAGGATACGGAATCTCAAGTTTTGTAAACACGGGCTTTTCAAGAACTCGGGTAATAGTCATAGACAAAAAGAACAATCATATATTAAAAGTACCTGCCATTGGCATGCTAAAGAGTGTGGAACAAATACATTTTGTAGGTTAAAAATATTACAATTCAACTGTAATTTACTTCTTAAAATATTTTCTTGATGTGACAATCATTCAGGCAGCAAAGAATGTGATGTTGCATGCCAAGCTTGTAACCGTCCAAACCTTTTAATGCTCTTTAATGGACGCTATGTTCCACTTTAGCCATTTCAATAGAGTGACTGATTTATTAGGGAGACCCATCCATTAAGAAGTTTCGCATTTAGACAGGAACAACTGCCTTGTTCCGTTACCTGCAGCTTGGGTGACCGCTAAAGGGACATGGCCCATTATGAAAAGACATGTCTGTTGTTTTCCTAAGATGTAAATGTTGTTTTGCTAATAGGGTTCCGGGTTCAATATCTTTGGATCTCTTTATTCTCAAAGTTAGTAATGTGATTGTCTAGTACTGATGGTATGATGAATTGGCAGTTAAAATCAGCCATTAGGAAATTATTCTTGTCTGGGAGAAAGGCCGTCGGTTCAAATCCTATACAGTGGATGAAGCGACTCTCCCGCAGAATAGAGTGGACAGAAGCACTTGGCATTTTGAATTCACCAGAGGCAGACGTAATTTACCTGCTCTCTCCAAGTTTATCTAAATTTAACAGTACTTATTTGGTTCGATTAATCTTTGATAATAATAATAAAAGGGCACATTACTCCCTACTTGCCAATAAAGATATAGTGTTTGCTTCTGAATTAAACAATTTGTGATTAAGCAGAAATAGAGTATTTTATTTCTATCAGTGGACTAGCTTTAAATGTGCAGTCTCCGAGTTGACCCAGTTATTACCGTGACACAACCCTGAGAAGAGTCAAAAGTGTTCTACCAAAGCGGGCAAACAAATAAATAAACATAAAGATAGATAGGCAACGGTCACAAAAAGTGGCGAACAACGGTTGCGAGAAGAGGCAGCCGAAGTGCGGTTGTAAGCTGAATCCAAGGTATTTTCTTAGAATTTAATAGTTTTACAATTACTATAGCATAGCAAACCAAAAATGAAACGTTTCAAAAGAAGCTTATAGATATAACTAACACAGATTCAGGATCTCAGGTCATCCACCATCACTCTCCCCATGTGACAGGACTTTTTTTTAGCTTCTGCACAAATATATAAAAAATTATGGTTCATATTTAACCAAGTATGTTTAGACTCGAAGAGTACTATCTACTACTAATGTAGCGTGCTGAAAGTAACAGACATCTTGGAGGAGCATTTCAGGGTCAAAGAATAAGATGAGCAAGACAGCAGCGTGTAAGCAGGTGGTTTCTTGTTTGGCTTACTTTTCGTCCCTGAAGATGCTGATATTCTCCTCCAAAATGTCAGCTGACATCTAGTGGAAACCTCAAATCCTACATGTCTGGGCTCCATCTCAGAAGGCATCCGAACTCTGTCACTGTTCACATGACTGGTGTTTGTGGAAGTTGGGGAGATTACTCATGTCATGGCTATCCCTAAATGCAGTTCACCACTTGTACTCCTGTAATTTTGACAGTGCCTCATTCCCAAAGTGCACTCTAAGCAAAGTCTAAATGTTCCTGACAACAGTGTATTGTAGTAAACATGACTACTATTTTGGGAATGACCTTGAATTTTTTAAACACGGACTTTCCAAAAATGGTTCTGTTTCCATCATTAGGTATAAACAAGGAATGGTCTTTACTCACTTGGGGCACACTACCAAAAGCCAGAGTTTAAATCAGTGGATGCCAACCTATTACCTTGTAGTATGACAAAGCACAGCATTGTTTACCATGAATAATAAAAATTCTGGGTGAAATGTGAACCGTACATCTGTAACTTATTGCCTACGTTCGTGGCGTTATGAACAAAATTGATATAATGATTCATTACACAAAGAGTTTTGAGGTAAAATTAAAACAATTTTTATATTTACATTCTTTTTATTCTTTACAGGAATATTTTAATTATAAATCTTTTTAAGATGTGAGTAGTTGTCTTGCTTTACAGTTAAAAGAAGACAACATTGTCAGTCTGTGTTCTGGTTTTTAGATGCTTATTTTAGATATACACAATCTTTATATTACTGTATACTAGTCTTTATTTCAATTTATTATATAATTAATGTATGTTATACAAAACTCATTAATGACATTGTGTTTTAACTATTAAATTTTTAATTAACAGACTTGTATAAAACTGTACAAAGTGTATAAGGTTTGCCATTACTTTTACTACTAAAATTAACTTATTTATTATATTGTATATGTTTATCAGTATTTTATACAAATGTGTCTGCTACTGGATGACAACTGTAATCCTTAGTTGTAACTGTAACTAGGACGATCTCCACATCTACGTGAGAATGTACTCTCGACAGGATTTATGGAAGGTGAATAAACGAAATGAAATCATATTGGATAATTTCTCACAAGAATATTTTTTATTCTTAAGTTCTTTCTGTGTGTCATAATGAAGTTCAGTTGCCTGCAGAACCCGCTGTCTTCCTTTGGTAATGATTATATCTGTCAACCTGAAAGTAACATCATGCACATTTCAATATCTTGTTTCTTACTACAGACATATTTCTTACATTATAATGCTATGCTAATAAGGATGCAATATTTTCAAACCAAGACTGGTGAAGTGATAACATTCTATCCCACTGAAACAGCACAGGTTCGATCCCAGATCAGGTCATGAGGGATTTGTAGTAGACAAAGTACCACTGGGGCAGGTTTCCTCCGAGTATTTTGGTTTTCCCTGCCAATCCTCATTCCACCAACTGCTCCACACTCATAATCATCTATCATCCAGGGCGAATACAATTGGCCAAACAGTGGCCAATGTACCAAGTGGACTAATTCTCACCCCACCCAAAGAAATTAAAAAAAAAAACTAAATTGAATTAAATTAATGGTCACCGATTTTGACTGATGCCTGCGAGCTTTCATCATATCAACTGCTGGCAATATAGTCAAGACTCCACTTTCAAAGAATAACAGCATATATCATCTACAAGATTATCAAAACATAATTACCTGACTTCAGATAAAAGCCCACGTATCATATTCTTTGTTTCCTCTGCTATCTCATGGATAAATTTGTACTTATGGTGATGATGGTCAGTAAACAGACAATCCTGACATATCAGTATGTCACATGCTACACAAAACAGGGAAGGACTCCTGAAATATCCCAAAACAATAAAATAATTACATTTTCGTGAACTGCACTTGATGCAACAACCACGCATTTTTAGTCAGCAAAATGACACTACTACTTTTAGGACATGGCGGTTTATAGGGAGGGGGAGGTGTACACTTTCAAAACCAGCAGATGTGCATTACTTCTTTCTCTGAAAATACAACTCAAAATACTGAAATGGTTTGCCATTTCGGCATAAAACCTTCCTTCAAAATAACAGAATCTCCAGACATTTAACTTACAATGTCTGAGCTTTACATATGAGATTGCAAGCATTGCAGAAGTAGGACTGCTACTTTCTAATACTATAAATAATACAACAGTACAATGGAATATTCTCATGCACCATGATATATTATTACTGTGGTCTGCCAAGACCTGCATGCACAGTAGCAACTCAATCACGCACATCTACTTTATTTCTGCATTTAAAATAAAGAAACGGTGAGCCCTCTGAATACATATGACACAGATGGTGGTAAGCTGTCATATTCAATATGAATACAATATGAAGTATTTTTCCTTTCTCTGTTTTTTACACAACTACTAGCACTTATTTTACTTACATGACATGCTATCCACAGTTGGCACTGTAGAAAAATTGTATTATTAATGCAGGAGAATAATATGTTGACCTCACGAACATTCTCCACATTTTGTTAACCTACTTTACGAGACACACAATACCTAAAAGCTGTGTGCAGACACTCTAAAAGTTTTGGTTCTTGCACTGCAGAAAGTTTAACCTGGCAAAATGCACATTTTACGGGCTCATCCCGTTATTGGGCTTGGAGCATCTACTTCACTCACTTGGTTACAATTGCAGTTTCATCAACCTCCTGTATGGCCGATGAAAATGTTTCAAAGGCTTCAATGTGAGAGCTTATTGAAAAGAACATACAATCTTCGACACTTATTTACGATAATACATTAGTGGTAACTTAAAACGCACACTACTACCAGTGGACTGGAACCGGAACGCTTCGGCGAGGGGGAAACGCGGTAATGGCGGTAACCACGCGGTGACAACTGTAAACACTGTAAACTACCTCCACTGCCTCTATGTGTGGAGACAGATACGACAGATACTACCCACAGATCTCGACCAATCAGAGCCTAAAGAAACCAATTTGAAACCCCGCAATTTTTGTTATGCGGTTATGGTAGTTCATTCTGTGCCTGACCGGGTCATGACCGGTCATAAGAACGGTCGTTGGTAAGACACCATGGTCACTTGGTGTTATCTGCGACGTCTGCGACATCTGGATCTGGACGATCTGGACATCTGTTGAATTAAATCACTTCCCGGGGTAATGTGTAAAAGTACGGACATCAGCCCCCCCCCCCAAAAAAAAATTATTGTAAACCGCAGACGTTGACAATTAATAATTTTCGTCCTAAGGTGTACTAGTAGCTAAGCAAATGTTAGATTGCAGCCATTTTTGTTCGATATTTTCGAGGCATCGTAAGAATAAGGACTACACGAACTGGGTTGACTGAATTGCTTTCTTTCCATATCTTATTAATAATAACACAACACAGATTTTCATTCCATTCATTGGCAGAGATTATTTACGTTTCACACAGTGAAATTTGTGCAATTTTTAATTTTTGTGTCCCAAGAGAATGGGTTATATTCTGGCTGGGTATTCTCCATTCAGTTCTTTATATACAGCGTTAATAAAAAAGCTATTCTAATTTATTCTGAATGGATCACTGCGTATCGTCGTTGAGTGTATTGTGTTATGATTGGTGCTGTAACGAATATTCATCGTTATTGGTAGAATTGGTACACAAACTTCAGGAAGTACGAAAATACAAACTGAATTGCATATAGTTTAAGGAGAGTTCAGTGAATTAAGTTGTAATATAGACAAAATATTGAGACTGACCTGTATGCCATTTAGGCTTGTATGTTTATATCCGAAAGAACTATGTATGTGGCGGTACGGGTTGTGGTGTGGTATAGTGTCGACGGGAACAGCTGAAGGCATTGCGGAAAGTTATGTCTGTTATATACGTATTGAGGCAGAAATATAAGAGGAAAAGTTTCTTGGGGAGGACGTATATGGTAATACCGGGATTGTCTTCAGCGGCTTCAGCGTCCTGCTGAGTGATCCAGGAACTGCAACTTTTCTCTCTACACATCGCTTGTGTATGTTGAGTCGAAGTTCCCATCTTGGCTGTAAAACCCTATTCGGTATTTTGCTATTGTATGTTACAGTCCATGTGCCAAATAGTTATTTTTACTAAAGACGTGCCCATTTGATATTTTTATTGTCTGTAAAATGTGTTGTAATACATATACATGCTTGGACATCAACTCACAGCTGTTAATCAAAGTTCATAATCGTTCCTATCTTTGCAGTGAATTTTAAGTCACCAGCCAAGAGTTGTGTCATCCTGTGTGTAATATTTGTCTCAGCAAATGATGTCAAAGTTCGTACAGTTTTATCTCGTTTACGTCTCTCCATGACGATACCGAGAAACCTCTGATAACCCTTGTGTTTTTGTTTCCATCCTTGTCAGTATAAGATACCAGATGTGATTAACAGTGTACATAGTCTATAAGGATTTTTATATCAGTCATTGCATAGCAGCTGAATGATAGGAATTTGTTCTTCAGGATTTAACATTTTAGTTCATGCTTTTACAAGTTTCACGGATATATAAAGATGGTGATTGACAGATTTTACCGAAAGCCTGGCCTTAGCTTTGCGGCTACTGCAACAAAATTGAGACAATTAAGGCAGCATACCCCACTGGTGAAAGGCTTAGAGACAGAATTATGTTTCAATATAGAGACCACATCTACATTCTCAGATTCTGAGTTGGAGAAGATTCGGTGGATACTTGGTTCTCCTCTGGAACCAGAGAACCTTACAACAGAATCAAACCTACATGGAGTGTATCGTGGGAGCTTACTTATTGAGATAGGACCAAGGTAAGTTTGATGTCATAGGATCAATGCTCAGTTACAGTAGACTCCATTATAAACTTTGTGGATTAACTGTGGCTCTTATAGTTAGGTATTTGTTGTAGCTTCCTCTAATGATTTAAGTGTTGCTCATTACATATGTTTCAGTAGTATGCATCATTGATTCATTGAAACAGTTTGCACCAGGCCATGTGTATTCTCACATATTGCAATTTTTTTTATTATTTCATTGCTTTTTACTCAGACCTACTGTCACAGAACAAAGGTTACCTCCTAGTGTTGGAACGGTATGTCTCACTGTTTAGTGACCAGTAGCTGGACCACTGAGTAACAATTAATTTATTCTCAGGATTGAATATAGCATGGATAGTAGATAATTGTAATGCCTTACAATATCCCAACTGGATGTACCAGCATAACTCAAGTTCTTAGTTTTTATTAAAACTCTGATATCCATCAGATAAATAAGATGTAATTAAATCATGAAATTTCCCATCTATTCCATAAAATTGAAGCTTGTTCAATAAAATCCCATGATTAACACTATCAAAAGCTCATATAAGTTAGTGGAGAAATAATTTTTAGAACTTTAACTGATATTTTGTCATAGCCATGAGATCCATTTGTTATTAGAGATCTAATAAATTTAGATATCTCAGCAGACATTACAGCGATGACTGAAAGTTTGTCGCAAGTAATCTAATGGTTTATTATTAATTTTACAATTTTTATTTATATTACTTTCAACCACAGATAAGAAGAAACTATTCAAGGAATCTGCTATAGCTTGTCTATTACTGATAACCTCTACATTAACTTTTAATTCCTGAATTGTGTCTACTTTGGTTAACTTCCCAGTTAATAGTTTTGTAAAGTCCCAGACAGTTCTTATTTTGTTACCAGAATTTAATATCTGTTTATTATAATGCCTTCTTTTAGCTTCCCTTATAACGTTTTTTAGTATCTTACAATATTGTCTATAATGATTCTTCAAGGCCTCATCATTACTATTTCTGCATAATAAGTAAAGATCTCTTTTATGCCTACAAGAGATACTTATGCCAGGAATCATTCATTAATTATTATTTGATGATTATCCGTTCTTTTAGAGGAAAACTTGAATAGAATATTCAGAGAAATAAGTTAAGAAAAAAATTAAACATTGTATATATGTCATTAGCACCAAAGACTTGAGTCCCAAGTTTCAAAACTCAGCTTATATTTGAAATCAAACTCAGTAGCCTGATCAATTATCCTTACTGTTTTTTCCCCCTTGACACTCCAATTCTTAATAAACACTTTAACTTCTGTTAAAACAATTAATTGTGCATCATGGTCAGAAAGCTCATTAAATAAGGGATATACGTAGGTAAGTCAATAAGTAAGTTACAAAAGGATATAGAACTTAAACAAATAAGAGTACTGATTTGAAAAATGCTTTTATTTCTCACCATAATCTCCCTCTACATTGAGGCACTTGTCCCATCGTTTCACAAGTCCCTGAAAACCAGCAGTATAAAATTCTTTGGGCTGCTGTCAGAACCAGGCGGTGACTTCCCTTTCTACAGCTTCATCGTTGGGAAAATGTTCAGCCGAAAGATGATGTTTAAGAGGGCCGAACAAATGGAAGTCACTTGGAGCAAGGTCGGGGCTATACGGAAGATGCTTGAGGACTTCCCGCTTGAAATTTCGCAGTGTCTCATTTGTCTTGTTGGCAGTATGGGGACACGCATTGTCATGCAAGAGCAACATGCCTGGTTCCGACATGAGCCCAAAGAATTTCATGCTGCTGGTTTTCAGGTGCTTGTGAAATGGTGGGACAAATGCATCAATGTATGGGGAGTTTATGTTGAGAAATAAAAGCATTTTTCAAATCATTAC
Source organism: Cryptotermes secundus (assembly GCF_002891405.2). Taxonomy (NCBI): domain Eukaryota; kingdom Metazoa; phylum Arthropoda; class Insecta; order Blattodea; family Kalotermitidae; genus Cryptotermes; species Cryptotermes secundus. The sequence goes on along the minus strand of NW_019721770.1, from coordinate 534,798 downwards.
TCATATTTGTTTAAGTTCTATATCCATTTGTAACTTACTTATTGACTTACCCTCACATTACATAACTCCCCTGCAGAGACACATAAATAAATATCTATCTATTGCAGTTGCAGAATCATTTTGTAATCTTGTTGGAAAATTCACTGTACTCGATAAATTGAATGAAGCTAATAACAAATCCATTTTCTTCTTTTTTTATCAGTTAAATAATTAACATTAATATCACCACAAAGAACTACTTTAGTATTATTTCTAAAAATAATAAGAATAGATTCTAATTTAGATAAAAAAAGAGTAAAATTACCACTAGGAGCTCTGTAAATTGATATAATATAAATATTATCAGAAAAGTTTGATAATAAAATTGCACTTGCTTCATATGTTGATCAATAGAGAATGTGCTCAGATCAATTTTAGAGTATCTTTAAGCCACAATGAACATAAATACAAACACCACACTTTTTCATAGAACGTCTACAATACCTGGCTCCCAGGGTATAATTTCCTAGATGAACTGTCTCGAGTTCCAACTGATTAAGGTGTTGCTGAGATAAGTACTATATGAGGAAAATCAGGATATAAAAAATGTTTAAATCTCATCAATTTTACATCATAGTCCTTGAATATTTTGATGGTAGATTTGAAGGACCGCCTTAGATATATTTTTTTATGACTCTTTACTCGACGGAAAAATAAATTTGCCCGAATTTACATGAGATAAATGTACTTTAAGCATCTTAAAATTCAAATAATTAGGTCCATCACATGAACTATAGCATTACTAATTAACCTGGAAACCGGCTGTATCATAAAAAATGGTGGTTCAACTACAGAGATCATGCAGCAACAGATGAAATAGGATGATTACTATGAATGATAGGTAAATAATATGGAAGGAGGCTGTCATGATCTATTTTGAGATACTATCTTGACATTTGCGTGGAAAGACAGGAAAACCATGGAAAGTAAACGAGAATAGCTACTATCCTTATCTTTTTATTGATAAAGTTTCTGACCTAGAATCCTTGTCTTTTGCAGGTTAAACTTCTCAACTGCCTTCTCAAGTAATGCTGTTTCAATATGTAACTCCATTGGTTTGAATATGGTGAAAAGGCTAGAAGTTTCGACTAGGTACCTGATCCGCTGGGAACAAGATGGGCTTGCTATCAGTCCAGGGCTGGAGGAAGAGGTGTGTAAATATACTGATTGCATATTAATCACAACAGACATGAGAAAACCACCACTGCAAAAAGAATTATACAATTTTTAGATTTGATATTTCAGCATATCTTGCACAGAAATGTGTTTCCTGATAAGTGAAATTTTGTGCCTTTCATAATATAAAGTGTTGTAACATTATGTATCACATGGGCCATTTGTAGAAGGAACTCCAGTTTCATCTGTCCTCCCATTTGATTAATTCCTTACATAGCTTCCCTTGCTCTTGTGCCTTTTGTTTCTCTCCCAGTTCTCTTCTGCCTCCTCCTCATTTTTATATCCCTTATTGCTCCTCCCCCATCAAGAAATATATTTTTAAGAATTTCTTCACTAATTTACAAACCATGGAAATCATTACTGTTGTAACTCTGGAAAATCTATCTCTAAATTGCTTTTGAAATTCTTGCTTGTCTTATGCTTGACATAATGGAATGAGTCTGTTGCACAGTTGCAAAATTCAAAGAACTACTTAAGGATGCTACAGAGAAGTAATGTTTCCTCTGAATGTCTTTCTTTGTCTGTAGTTTTGCAATGAAGGACTGTACCATAAAGTCATGTAAGTGAATACCTTATATATATTTTTTTATTATTATGACTGCTGTAGTAGTAGATCCATGTAATATGTGAATTATTCTATGTGCATCTGAATTAGATCATGTGTATATGATCTTAAACTTGACCCTTGTTTAACTGTGTAGTTGACAGGATTACTGCATGATCGCATGACACAGACTCGCTACTTTACACCTATCGAGAGCTTTGCACTGCACTTAACTCCAGAAGATTGGTATGAAGTTGATGTGCTGTCTGCTGGAAGAAAGGCACTGGAGGATGTGAATTCTCATCTAGGTATATACAAACTGACCTGGTTACTGTCCATTAAATGATTTTTTTGCAGAAACCATAAGACCTTAAATGTATATTTATATGTGCATGTATCTTATGTGATAACTGTATGTATGTATTTGACAAGGTTTCTTTGCTTATCTTCATTAAAAAATGTAGAGTTATCTTACATTTAGGAATTGCAAAAATACTTAGAAAGGTGATTAAATCATTTCTGCGAGAATGGACATCTTGCATTTGTGGCAGGAGCCAGGATAGCCGTGTCATTGTAATAATAGGCCATGGTCTGTATGGCCAGGATTTGATTCACAGCAGGGGTAAGAGATTTTCTCTTCTCCAAACCATCCTGACTGGTTCTGGGGCCCATCTAGCCTCCTATCCATACCAGGGGCTCTTTCCCCAGGGTTAAAGAGGTCCGGGTGTGAAGGTGACCACTCACCTCCATCTAGTGCTGAGGTCAAGAACGATCAAGCTATACCTCGAATTCCCATACATCTTCATGGGGTGGTGCTTAATTAATTAAGCACAGGAAAAGTTCAACTTTACCTTATTCATGTAGTGTTAAATGGGAGTAAACTGACGAAGAGGAGATTTGGGATGACTGAAATAGAAGGAGGGCCTGGGTTACTAGATGACTTATGTAAAGGTAGAAATGTCCAAGGAAGAAGAACAAAATTAATGCTATGCTGAAAATTTATGTGCAGTTGATCTTATGCATTTTAAAATTATTTTTTTTTGAGTATGTGTGTTCAGTTATTATATCTGAACAAAAATTTAACAAATCACATGAGAGAGTAATGGGAGCCCACACACATGGATGAATGTCTCTTGATAGGCAGATTCCTTCATTTTTATGAACTGCATGCAGTGCTAATTTTAAATTATTAGCTTTGCTATGCTGCTCTCTCTTGCTTTAACATGTTGCCATGGGATGGTTATGGGATGTTTGCTGGTTCATAAAATGTGGAGCGTTACCTCTCTGCCCCCCTGTATGTACTCATGATATGGCTCTGAGTCATAAGGCACCTCTGTCTTTTTCTGTTGTTTTAAGCAAAGAAATGAATGTTGTATGCCATACGAAGAGACAGAACTGTGTAATCCACCAGTTTCTATATATAACTGAAATAGGTGTCACTGTACTATTTGTTTTTTAATTGGATCTGATTTTTCATAATATCTTTCAGGCTTGGCATTTGATGATTGGGATCTTGACTTTTATACAGACCTGTTCAAAAATAAGTTAAAACGTAATCCAACTAGCGTGGAGTGCTTTGATCTAGCCCAATCAAACAGTGAACACAGCAGGCACTGGTTCTTCAAGGTGAATATTTTCTGACATGACCATTTTAACTTACTATTTACGTCTAATAGTATTAATTGGTGGATGGGTAGGTGCTGGCTGCTCACCGTGGAACCTAAGGCTCAATCCCAGGCAACTTCATATGAGATCCATGGTTGATGAAGTGTCACAAGAGCAAGGTTCTCTCTGAGTTTCTCCACTTTTCCCCACTAATTGTCATTTTATCATTATGTCTTTTTCACCGCTTACTGAGGTATATGATAACCCTGTTTAGGTGGCACATTTTCACATTCTCAGCCTTTAAATTTGGGGCTTCATTTCTGACAGAGTACTTACCTGGTTACACAGTAAGGATGTTGTTTTTAGTATTAATTGGCACATAGAAGCATTGTTAATTTTGTGTGTACTTTGTATGTGTAGGGTCGAATGGTGATAAATGGGAAGGAACAACCGAAATCACTGATAGACCTGATCATCAACACTCAGAATTCTACCAACCCAAATAATGTCATCAAGTTCAATGACAACAGCAGGTATAGATAAAATGTTATATTTTAGCATCCTGTTGCACTGATTCATGTCCATAATGTGTATTTATGCTAACCGTCTTACAGTGCACAAAATTTCACCTTTCTCTTCACTTTTACACTACATGTTTCGGCACTAATGTGCCATTTTCAGGTGTGTCTCTATCCACATCAAACTACTACACTGCATGCCATGACATCTCCATCATAAAATGACTAAAATGTGTATTCGTCATGTATAACAATAAATTCTAAGTACTAAAACCTTTCAGAATTCGTCATCCATACGTCGTACCTCAAATACGCGAATCACGCCAATCCTCCTCTATGGGAGCACTCTTCCTACATTCATGTGTGTATTGTGCTCTGTGTTGTGTCTTTCTCTTGTGACTGCGTGTGTTGTACTCCGCACGCAGTCACAAGAGAAAGACACAACACAGAGCACAATACACACATGAATGTAGGAAGAGTGCTCCCATAGAGGAGGATTGGCGTGATTCGCGTATTTGAGGTACGACGTATGGATGACGAATTCTGAAAGGTTTTAGTATTTAGAATTTATTGTTATACATGACGAATACACATTTTAGTCATTTTATGATGGAGATGTCATGGCATGCAGTGTAGTAGTTTGATGTGGATAGAGACACACCTGAAAATGGCACATTAGTGCCGAAACATGTAGTGTAAAAGTGAAGAGAAAGGTGAAATTTTGTGCACTGTAAGACGGTTAGTATAAATACACATCATAGATAAAATATTTATTGTTTCCATCAACACAACAATTCTTTAAGAGGTATGCAAATGAATTTTTACATTAAAGTCATGAATCTTAAAGGCATGACATGTTTTGACCTTTATTGATTCATCATCAGGTGTCAGATGGTGTTAAGGTTCTGAACTTGTACCCCATACGGATCCATATTACGGTTGTCTGTGCACTATACAATATCACACTTGTAACAAGACACTCAGGGTTATGTACTACTTGAAAAGCAGTTGGGCTAAGACTGGATGAATCATTATGCATCCAGTTAGATGTCAAATTAAAGCTAAAATTAAAAAATTATTAAAATTAAAATGACAGTATATACAGGGTGTCCCAGGAGGAATGTGCCAGACTTCGGGAGGGTGTTCCTTATGTTAAAGTATGCCAATATAACCCAAAACACCTATGGCCAAAGTTGAACGGTTACGGAGATAATGGCTAGAGAAGTGTGAAACTTTGACAGGTGTTACACACTTGTTGATTACCAAATACATATTAAAACTGGCAGGAATATGTGGTTTCTGTAATGTTAATATTGTACATAACATCAAACTAACTTGTGAGTGACATGAAGCCATTAAATTGAACGACAAGAAAACTCGCACACCATATCATAGTTGTCATTAGGGTTCGAAGCACTATACATGACACTTGAATGGCAAGCACCGACATAACATGGCTGACTGTGCATTCTGGTATGCGAGTGTGTGCGGCTAGTGTGAAGCATCATCACCACACTCAAGGACAAACATCGATAAGACTTGTCAGCTGACAGGTACAGTGTGTGGACCCGCCAGAAGAACACACTTTTCACGGGCCATTATCTCCGTAACCATTCAACTTTGGACATAGGTGTTTTGGGTTATGTCAGCATACTTTAACATAAGGAACACCCTCCCAAAGTCTGGCACATTCCTCCTGGGACACTCTGTATAGGTATGTATTGTTTCTCGGGTATGTTGTTCAATCTAGTTCAGTTCTTCTTAAGGGATTATGTGTCTTCTTATAATAATCTTGTCTCTCATTTGTTTGGGTTGTAAGGTCAGTGTGTTAGTTTTGCTGCTGAGATGACATTGTCTTGAGGTATGAAGTATTCTTATCTTGAAGCTCGTTTGAATATTGTCACAATGTTGATGAATTAAGGATTTTATTTGTTAATAACTCATACAGGATCTTCCTTCATACCTCATCCTTTAATTAGCTATTCAAGAAATTTCCAGTTATAACATGCAAATACTCATGATCATCACCACAATAGGTCTCTGGTACACTATATCCAAATACAGTCCAATCAGATTCATAATTCTTTTTTTCATGTGCATTCCTTTGTGGGAACATCCCACATTATCACGCATTTTCTGCAACGCACACCCTTCACATCACTTTTCACCATCACACGTGCTAACCAATCAAATTGCTCCAAACGTTCGCATTTATACTGCGCTCGCTGCTAGCCCCGAATCTACATCATCACGCGTGCTAGCCAGTCAATTCTTCCTTCTCAATTTCAAGTTTCGCTCCACGCACCGAGCAGTGTATAAAAAAAGGAGCAGACGCAAACCTGCATCAGTCAGTCGATCATCAGTCTACGATCAAGCCACACTCAAGCAACATCAGCCAGCAGGCTTCGTCGCCAGCGCTCGGTCTTCGGAGGCATCGACAGGCTGCGCCAGGCATGACTGCCTCCGCCCTCTGGCTGTCTCACAACCGACTCACTGGGGCACCTCGCCTGGACTCGCCAGTGGTCGTGTCACTGTCCAACCCACTGGGCATCTGGCATAGCCACTGCCTCATCACTCCTACGACCACGCTCAAAGACTAGCCTTTCACCAGCAGCCGCCGCGCTGCAATCAAGCAACCTCCACCATCCGCCACACCGCGATCAAGCAACGGCTGCACTACGGCCAGTCCACTCATCGCAACTAACCTCTCTCCCTACCAGCGCGCACCGCGCTACCTCACCGGTCAAGCATCTCAGCAACCACGGTCCTTTTCAGGACTAACAAACTGTTCCGAAGAAGTGGGTTGTCATCGGAGTAATGACGAATGACAAAACTACATAAAACCCCACACCTTCAATGCCATGTTCTCCCACCTAATTTTATTACATCACTTTTCCTGACTGGAATATTATAAGTAAGGTACTTCTCGCTTTCTCAATGCATGTCAATCCAATTATGTGTGCACACATACACACTCACCTGGGAGCAGGTTTGACTTACTTATTTTTTTGTCAATAAAAGGTAGATTACACACCTAAAGTAAGAACAAAAATGTGAAAAATATATGCAAAATTATTTGTTGGCACGGAAAACGACAGGCATTATAATTGTGAAATCATTAAGATTTAAATTATATGAGAAAACACTTAAAAACAACAGAGTAATGAGATAATAAAATATCTTTTATAGGGATGGACATACTGATATTTACCTTTATAGGAGAGCAGAACTTGTTGAACCAGTGTCATATGTGAGGGGCACTTCCTCATTTGTTTTGGCAGTGTAGGTGCTAAATGTAATTATGCATGCAACCAAAGGCTTCACTGTGTGAATTCTTTATTGTTTAACCAATATTAAGCCTAGCACATCACCATGCATAAACAGGCTCACATTCACTTTACACATTACCAGCCTCTACAGCTTTAAGTTTGAAACTAGCAGTCCAATTGAATCAAATTCCAACAAAGACTGTGCTGGTTCAGGAGAGAAAAAGTAAGAATGGAGACTCACTGTTTGAACTTATCGATTAAAGAGGTAAAGAAAGTGAATGAATATTCATAGTCAGTGAAGACATTTAGTAAGTTCTCTAGCTGTAGTGGAAAGAACGTGCAATAATGGACTTACTTAGAGCACGAAACATCAGGTGTCATTAGTAATAACATTTTGGCTCACTGGTTATATTATCATACATCTGCTCTTGAAATAACAGTTTTTTTTAATAGTACCATGCTATAGCCATTTTGTGAACAGCATATTTTAATATAATTTTAATATTTAATAAAATAAATTATTTTAATAATTAATATTTAATTTTAATGTATCACATTTTAATGTGACTGGGAGATCAGAGAGAATTCCAAAAGTTTTCAAAATATATACCGATTGTTGTTTATTATTCTGTCTTTTCATGAAAATTTGTGAAATGGATTTCAGAGAATTATGGATTCAAGTGTGTAGCTACCCATGCTGGAAGATGCTGTCAAGATCCGAATTCATGTAACATACATGTGTGCTTTGACACTGCTGGCCAGCTAAGCAATGCATAGAATGAAAGCTTTATGAAGATATGAAGGAGGCAGCTTTTTGTACCAGGAAACAAAAAAAAAAATTGTAACACATTTTCTGCATTTCAATGAGTGTCACATGTATTGGAACCTTGTGAGATGAAGGTGGAGAGAGAAGATAATCGTCTTTTCCTGTGGCCTCCTCTGGTTCACAACAACAAAGCCACAACAAATTATATTGTTATTTACCGTGGTAACATCAAATATCAAGGCGAAATTTTATGTACTAAAACTCAGGACAACAACCTCAGATACACCTGGATGCTGTTTGTTAATGTAATCCAGAAGTTTTGAAAAGCAGTACAAATGTGTGTCTAGCCATGTATCCAGGCAGGACATAGAACACAACTCTTCAAAATTGGTATTGTCCTGCTGAAATTGGAACATCAGGGTTCACTAGTTCTGCACCAAAATGGAAACTTATATGCAAAAAATAGCCCTGGTTGAGGAACCTGTGACTCAAGGATGTCAGCTCATTCAAATTACTGGGGTTTTGGACATTGTTTATTGTCTAGTGTTCTAAAAACTAGAAAATACAACATTTTGGAAACTGGATGTGTTTCCATCATCAAGTGAGGGGGCAGACGCCTGCTGTGTTGGGTCCCATAGATGAAGCGATTAAGGTTAGCTCTTTTTAAGATATTGAACAGTAGGTGTCTCCCCCCTCCCCTCATCTGAGGACAGAAATTAGAGCCAGTGTTTGAAAGTTTGTGATTTTTAGTTTTTAGACTACCAGATGATGGACAAGTTTCAAAACCCAGTAATCTGTAGTGATATACACCATTGTCAGGACCCTTGAAAATGTACCAGCTTATTCAAGGCCACCAGTTCCCCGACATTGGTAATATTAAATTCTGTTCAAATTATTAATGCTTTTATTTATATAGTAGCTTGGTTGAAACTTGCTTGTGAATGTATTTTCATTGACAGGTAATTGAATAACATCACTTCAGGAAGTCCTCATGGCAGTATTTCTTTTTGTTCATATTCTGTTTTTTTTGTGCAGTGCCATTGAGGGTTACAAAGTTAAACATCTGCGTCCCAGTGACTCAAAAGAGGCCAGCAAATTTAAAGTGTTTGAGAGCAAGTCACACCTCATCTTTACTGCTGAAACACATAATTTTCCAACTGGTGTTGCTCCATTCAGGTGAATATGCATTGCACAAAAGTGTGAATTCTTTTTCAAGCATGGATTTTATTTTACAAGCAGAATTATGTTTATTTCTCATGTTCAGACTGAACACAACATCACATTCAGAGAAGTAACCATTTAATATATTTAGCATGATGTAAGCTTACTAAATGCCATATGGAGGTAAATCATACATTCAGGAAATTAATTAGGAAAATTTCAAAGTAACTGGCTGTTCCCTCTAGATTCTTCATGCAACCAGTTCCTAATAGCTTCTTTCTCTTGCTTCATATTTGGGGAGTCAAGGATTCAAATCTTGGCCAGAGACGAGTTCTGATGATTTAGGTTCTTCTAATTTTCCTCAGTTCCTCCAGGCAAATGCCAGAATTGTACCTCAAATGAGGCCATGACTGCTTCCTTCCACATCTTTTCCACTTCATTATTTGCCAATCATCCTACCATTTGGCATGTAAGTGTACACTAATGCATTTTGTAGCCTCTTTTATAACTCTGCTGAGGATTTTGCAGAACTTAATTATAATATGCTCTTGTGTTTGATTTATTACTGCTGTTGCTATGTGTGTGTGTGTGTGCGCACGTGTGCATTCACATGCACACTGCTATTATGTTTGCAACATATTTTTATTTCTTGTGTAAGCTAGTCATACCTGAAGTTAAGAGTCTGTGTATGTTTACCTCCCAAGTGTTCCCATAGGTTTTCCTGGCATGTTGCATAAACACAAGTGTAATATATAACTTCACCTTCCACAGTTTTTATGTTGAAACAGTGTTACACATTTTGTATTTTAATTTTCAAATCAAATGGAGCAATGATTTGACTGTGAATATTTACTACACTTTAAAATATAGAATTAAAACTCAGAACTGGTAAACATTTTGTCTTAATATTGATGCAGCACATTTGTAGATTTTCACGTTTGTACAGAATCAAAAGTTTAATGCCATAAAAACTTTCCATTGTTATGAACCAGTTCAGTCTCTCAGTCTGTTTCCCAAAGTTCCATTTTTGATATCAACAGTAGTGTTATAATTGACGTTTATAGCTATGAGATTTTCCAGCCCAATTTTGCATGCATTTCTTTTGCCTTCATGCACGTAGCTTGCCGTCACATTGCAGTGTCTGTGATGTAGTTATTCTGACTGAACACATATTAGTCATTCATTGCTGTGTGTCCTAATATGTGTAAGTATTATCTGTCTCTCTTGTGTTCTTTTTTCTCTGTAACAAATATTTGTTGGTGAGTCTCCTTGTTTTATACTGTTAACCCTTGAAGTGTGACATCCCTCTAATCTTTAGTGGAGCAACGACAGGAACTGGTGGCAGGATCAGGGATGTCCATGCTGTTGGTAGGGGAGGCCATTGTATAGCAGGCACAGCTGGCTACTGTGTAGGAAATCTACTTATGTCAGGTAAATACTATTACTCCCCTTCTCAGTTCAGAACTTGTCGGTCAAGTGAAGAGGCATGGTGTTTCTAAAGCCTGTAGTTCTCTCATAATGGCCATCATAGTGTTGATTTCTTATTGAGTAAAATGTAACATATAAAACATAAACTGAAAGCCTGATAAGATAAAAATATATTTGTGAATAAAGGAAATGGGAGTGATAGAATGGGAGGAACACCCATCTCACGGAGAGAAGATTGATTGATTGCCATTTTATCTACAGAGATTACAGGAGTTGGTGGTCTTGGGTTAAGATCCTGTACTCGCATTCAGAAGGTTCTAAGTTTGATTCTCAGTCAGATTTGTGTACAGGTTTCTGTGCATACAGATGGAAGTCTCCCTCTTTCCCCCAGCCAAAACGTTGGGAATATGAAGGTCTCCTCCTCATGGTTATGAGCCCTCATTAAGCTGTAAGTGTCCTCTACTGACCATCATTCTCATAATTAGCCTGTTATTTGGGATAACAGAATCCACCCATGGGTGCCCATTTCCTAGGTGGGCAGAGGCCAGGGAGGTTGACACTCACCATATCTGGATGCACTAGACCAGGGGTCTCCAAACTTTTTGAAACACGGGCCACATTAGGTAATTCAGCACTTTCAAAGGGCCGGATAAAATGAAAAATTAATAACTCCAGGTATATGAGTTTTATTGAAAGCACAGAATTTCATAAACTAAATACAAAGTACGTGAGAATAAATTATCATATATTAATGACAACAGACATTAGCAGCAAATGCTCATATTTTCATCACAAATTATAATAAAACAATGTGATTGATGGAACTCTTTTTGCATTCTTAAAATCTGATTAAATTGAGGTTCAAATTTTGAAATGCTAATCACAAGTAGCGACTTTAAATGTTCATCGGATAAATTTTCCCTGTATTTCGACTTGATGTACTCCATCTGGGAACAAGTTTGTTCACACAGATATGTTGTCCCAAAAATGGAGATAAATTTACAAGCAAATTTCTTTAAATCTGGAAATTGCTCAGAGTTCAAAAATTTATAAAATTCGATCAAATTTCCTTCCTTGTATTTGTCTTTAATACGATAATTTTCCTGAAGTTCAGTAATTTCCATTTGAATTTGGCTTGGGACATCTGCAGCATCACAGTCAAACGGATTTTGAAACAGTCTAAATATCCTGAGCACTGGAATCCAAATCAGCAAATTGCTTCCGAAATTGTTCTTTCAAATCTGAAATGACTAAATTNACAATCACACTGCACCACTGCAAGAAGTCTTGTGCACAAGACAGCTAGTAATGAACTGCTTGCACTACCTACATTGCCACGAAGTGACACTGCCGATCGAGGCTGAACAAGTACGAAGAAATACCGCGCAGTATACGGTCGAGAATTAATAGAGTTGTGAATAATATTAATATAAACATAATATGGAATATCAATATATTTTAAACACAGTCTTAATTAATGAATTTGAAATCTAGGAACAAGTATTTTTTTTATCAGTACCCACTGGAAAATTAGTTCAATTGGCGCATTTCTGCACAATTGTTTTGCGGGCCGGATAAAATCACATCGCGGGCCATAGTTTGGAGACCCTTGCACTAGACAAACAATATCTCCAGATAAGGTCTAAAAGTTTGTGATGATGGTATATTAATACAGTTACTGACTTCTTGGACATTATGCATCATGTTTTTTTATTTAATAATAATAGTTTGGAGACTGGACTCTGCCCCCAACGTCAGGTAAAAGCGTAGTTGGTTTGGCCCAGTTGACAGAGCTAGTCCTTATCTCTTGATGGAGGGATATGGGTTAGCTCTGTTGATTAGGCTGAACTGAGTAGGCTGTTACGTGAGGACGAAGACAGGAGTCCAGTCTCTGAATCATTGTTTTAATTAAAAAACACAATTATGGATAGTGTCAAAAAAAGACAATAACTGTATTGACATCTGCGGAGATTATATAGTACTAAATGTGATGGACGATTATCGTATATGATGAATAGTTGAGGATTAGGGAAGGGGTGGTTAGGGTTCATTTGAATGTGCCATCTGTCTGTTCATCTGACAAAAACTAAGAAAAGTGCAAAATCCCCATTGGAGATAACCAGTAATGCAGCCAAGGTTTGAACTATGTCCCAACTGTGAGTCTTGGGGTCATACCACTACATGAACCTGCTTGGTGTGGCTTACTGTTTAAAAGTCCCTAACTTGGTTTTCAGAGCTTCTCCTCCATCTCTTCAGGTATGTTCTCAGATGGTTTGCTTTTACCGTCATGTTGCTTTACCTTACCTCATTGCTGCAGCGGGGTTTTGAGGGGTTCCATAGCAGTGTTATAGCAAAAGAAGCTACATTATAGGAACTTAGACAAATAATGCCTCTAAGCTGGGGTAAATTTAGAGGAGGATCTACATGCTTACTTCCTCCATAAATCAACAAGGAGAATGTGAAAGAATTTGATTTCACAACATTTAGGTAGAAGGAAATATCTCTTTCACGAGCATTGGTAATTTGTAAATATATGTAATAAAATATACTGTTTATATGCTCTCTTGTTATCGCCTGCCAAAGCTGTCTGTAGCTGTACATCGCACAGTTGAGGTTAATGAGTGAATTGCCATTTGCCACTAGAATTCTGAGTGGTGTCAAGCACATTGGTGTAGCAGTACCATTCTAGACTTCTACTTGGGCAGTAACCAGATTTAAATTGCGACCCTTGTAGTGTGGTAGGCATTTACCAACATTTTTAAGGAACCTCCATCTTCAGGGTAGGCACTTTAGTGCTTAATGATGGAAGCAGTATATTCTTTGGAAACACTGGTTAACGCCAGTTTGTTGAGTTCAGTGATCCCAAAACGTTTCTGTTGCTATTTAATTCTTCACTGCTGTGAAATCCTATCTCTCCGTCCTTGTAAGGGGCACTATGACCATGAAGACTGGCACAGTGGGTGCTTCTGAAACATTGGTAATCACCAGACTTCACAGTGACATAACCCAAAAAGACCACTACCTAAATCATCATTATGAGAACCTCAGATCTGCAGAAGCTGAATGCTCGCTGGTCTACAGGCTGTTCTGAGTCAGGTTTTCTGTGGTTTCTCTATAATTCCAGGAAAATTCTTGTATAATATCTTCAAGTAGGCCATACCTATCTTTCAAATTCATTATCTGTTAACCATTCATTGTTATCTTCGCATCTTGAATGATTTAATGCAATTATCACAGCATTATTATATAACCTAAGAATCCAAAATATAGATCAGTGCGTTATGCTAGACTATCCAATTTCTCTCCTTCAGGATGAATGTCCTAACCGTAAGTATGGTGGCAGCTTATCAACCAGTAGCAGTTTAACACTTGTAATCTGAAGTTGAAGATCAAGTGAGCTATTATAAAGAATGTTGATTTTCTGTTCTGTAGATTATGAACTACCATGGGAAGATCCATCTCTAGATTATCCAGGTAACTTCGCTTCTCCTCTGGAAGTTCTAATAGAAGCAAGTAATGGTGCATCAGATTATGGAAATAAATTTGGAGAACCTGTTATATCTGGATTTGCTCGATCATTCGGTCTGCTGGAACCGTCTGGAGATCGTCGGGAATGGATTAAACCTATCATGTTCAGTGGTGGTATTGGGTCTCTGGATGAAAATATGGTGAAGAAGCTGAGACCAGAGAAAGGTATGCAACTGTGAACACAGTAGAAGTTACACGTGCAACAAACACAATGTCATCCTGCTCACACTGCCCTCCCACTTGCTTTGAATTTACTGTAGCTTCTAGACTTTGGTGACAGCATTTTTTGTTGATGTCATCTTTCATATTGTCAGCTGTTCAGGGTTCTCTGACAAATAATTAGTGGATTACGGATTTAGATGAGGCTGTTTTATTGGATGACTCGTTTACAATTACACTTATAATCATTACAATCACTCTGTCATAACTTCTTCCAGACGATGCGACCTGACTAGTCCATCGTCTCTGATATGACCTCACTTCTCTCACCTGTGGTCTCTCTTCCCTGATCTGATCTTTGCCTTTGTCTCATCTTATCTCTCTAAGGTAGGTTCTTGGCATACAAAATAGCAGACACCTTGTTCAATAGTCCAATTTCCTTGCTCTCATGCAAACGACTCTTGTTGCTACAAGAATACATGTTTACCAAGCTATTGACTTGCAATGGATGCTGTTGTTGTCATGCAACTGCCTCAGACAATTCATTACCCAGGAATTGCTAGCTGTTGGCTAGCAATGGACACTGGTTGTCATATACTGTCTTGACAATGTGTTACCTAGTGACACTTCCCTATAGAGTGGGTTCACCTGTCACATTATGTAAGCATGGTAATATCTTGGATTGTAGCCTTTGTTTGAAGGTGGAGGCAGCAAATTCCTCACAGCACTGGTAACATGCCATAATACATGGTGTCACTATCCGAAAGACCAAGATCCATATCTCCACTATGAGAACCCTTTTTTTTTTTCTTAAATAAAAATTGAGGTACATGAATTTTGTGATGAATTAAGTTACTTAAATGAATGAGGAGTAAAAACAGCTATGTACAGTGTTCCTGCTTTAGTTTTTTTTTCTTCTTTGCATGTTGCTAGGTATGCAAGTGGTGAAATTGGGAGGTCCAGTGTACCGCATTGGAGTTGGTGGAGGTTCAGCAAGCTCAATAGAGGTGAGAAAATGTACTACTATTTCAGCTGTTTTGATGATTTACATGCAAGGCCTTAGCAGAATTGCTTGGCTTCTCAAACTGTGGGTTATGACTTATTTTAAGAGGGGGTTACTGAGTTCTCAGGAATTATTTAAAATATAGTTGCAGCCATGCACAGTTTTGGTAAGCCAGTAAGAATTAATATGGGACCCTTTGAAAAATATAGCTGCAACCAGCAAAATCATTTCTTGAATCTTTTCATGTTTGTACAGGAGCATTTTTACAGCTTACTGAATGTGCAGAAAGGTCACAAGGCTGCATAGGTTCCTGCTATCACCATACAGCCTGCAGCAGTATGCAGAATTTTACTTTTTGCTGCCTGACTTGGATGGAGTGGGAGTCATAAATTTATGCGTTATTTTAAAGGGTTGCCGTGTTACAAAGTTAGAGAACCTCTGATGTGTGATATGTTCTGTTAATGACTGGATAGAAGACTGGGTGGGCCCTAGGGCTGGATGCTGTAGAAAAGGAAAAATCTGTTACCACTGCAAGCAATCAAACCTCAGTTTTTCATTTATGCAATTGGTAGTTTCATTACTACACAGACTGAGTTCTCAGCTCTCTTGTGTATAACCATTGCTGTTGATAAATCAACATTAAATAAACCATCAGCTTAATGTACTTCTGGTTTTAAAAATTATCAGACTCTACCTGTACAGAGAAGAGAGTTCAGAATGTGATTAAGTTTGATGTACAGGTGCAGGGTGATAACAAGTCAGAACTGGATTTTGGTGCAGTGCAAAGAGGTGATGCTGAGATGGAGCAGAAACTGAACCGTGTTATTAGAGCTTGTTTAGAAAGAGGAAGTGGCAACCCGATCTGTAGTATTCATGACCAGGGAGCTGGTGGCAATGGTGAGTGAAGATATGGTCATGCATGTAAAGAGAATGACATTATATTAATTTGTAGCTCCTTGAATGCAGACACACATAAAGACAGCAAGTGGACTGAAGTGGTTATGCTTCTAGCTTGTATTTGAGAGGGGCCTGATTGGAATCTTGGCCAGGATACAGGCTATGTGCAATGAGGTTTCTTGCAGATTTCCTCAGTCCCTCCAAGCAAATGTCAAGATAGTACCTCAAGTTAACCCTTTGAGGACTAGGATTTAAGTTCCTGAACACTATACACAGTGTAAGTCTTCAGGCCTTTTAATGCCGTGATGCATTGCTTTGATAAAAAACTAATATCTCAACTTCTAGATTTTCTTTGACATAGATGCATGAGCCTCCATGTCGTTTATTCATTGTTGCCTGTGATTGGTTTTGGTTTGTAATGTTTGTTTTCAGGAAATGTATTGAAGGAGTTAGTGGAGCCTTCTGGAGCAGTGATTTTCACTCGCAAGTTCCAACTGGGAGACCCCACAATTGGAACTCTTGAACTTTGGGGTGCAGAGTATCAAGAGAGTGATGCTATGCTATGCTGCGATGATGATGTTGCATTGTTAAAGCAAATTGGAGATCGAGAGAGGTGTCCCATCAACTTTGTTGGCACAGTCCTTGACAATGGGAAGGTATGACAAGAAGATTTGGGGTTATGATTCTGTAATTCTATAATTGTCTTAGGCATATTTCAAATACCATGTTTGGCAGGGCTGAAGAAATTGTTGATGTTGATCAGAATAAATTATTTCTTATTACATCTTTTTTTATTTGTTTTACTATTAAAATGTTTAAATACGAAAAGGAACAAGCAGAATGTCCTGCTCTTTGTCCAGGATATATCTTTCCTTACTGATGTTACAGTTCAGTTTCTTGTCATCTCTTTCCTCTTTCAATGTATTCTAGTACTTGCCCAAAGCATTTTGTCCTGGGTCACCCCATAGGTCTCTTTCATTTCAATTTTAATTCTGAACCATTCTTAGTATTCTTGTATCCATTCTTTTTATATGGTCAAATCTCTGTAATCATACACTCATACAGTTTAACAAGGTTCTTCATTATACCTTCTATATGACTGACTACACCCTTCCTCATCATCATCATCATCAGCAGCAGCAGAACAGCCCTTTTTTAGCCATAGCCTTTGCTAGAAGATTCTGCCAGACTTCTCCATTCCTGGTATGAATTAGGCTATCCAATTTTCACTTCTGTGGATTCTGCAATAGTAATTTTTATTTTTACAGAGAAAGGTCATCAGTCTTGCATCCATCCCTTAACATGGAGGACCAGGTTTCTGTATTTATGTCCCCCGGTGACAGGGTGGCTCAATTATACCCCTCAGGCACTGGGTTCTCTTTTCATTGTCTTCTACGTCTTGCAGGACTATGGTGGAGATATTCTAAACTACTTCCACGTAGGAAACATCCTTCCTTTTGTGTTGTGAAATGTTACATAACTGTACATTTCATGTTTACTAAAGCAAAGCAGCTGCTTTGAATTCTGTCACTTGGTTTGCACCCACAGTTACCTTTGGCATGGAGTCCTAAGTTGTGTTTTATTGGCAGGTGGTTCTTTCTGAAGAAGAAGAAATGGATGTCACACAGTATTTGAATGGTTCCTATGAACAAAAAAATATAAGACATCCTGTTGACCTGGAGCTGGAACTGGTTCTTGGAAAAATGCCACAGAAGGTGAGAAAACATTTTGAAATGTGAATACTGTACTTCAACCTCAAAGTCATTTAGCAGTTTTGATCAAAAGTATTAAATAAGAAGTTCTGGGAAGAACTAATCACCTACTTTCCTTTGATACAACACCAGCTGCATAGAAAACAGCACTTCAACATGTCATCGTTGCTGCAGTAGTGTCTTTACCAAGTTGTTACCTAGCAACAATAGGGGAATACATGGGCCCGCAGACACATGTCCAACAATTCTTCTAATTCTATTATTGTTGCATTTATTCATTGCTGTGGAAACATCTTTACTGAATGTGACCTAGCAATGAAGGAAGGCATACACATTACTGAGCCTTTGCCTAGAAATGATAGGAGGGATACACTTACAGACACATAGACTGATGGGAGGATTTATGATGTATGACATTGGGAGGGGCTCAGGTGCCATGATACACATACCAAGTTTCATAAATATTGGCTCTTGCATTCAAAAGTTGATATGGGGTGATATGCAGGCACACAGCATGGTGACCTCATAAGCCTACTACCATTTTTTCAAAATAAGAAAGTAGACTAAATTTGACAAACACCTAGAAATATGGAAAAGTAAGTTTTTTAGATGTGTTTATTTTTACATTGATAACATTTCTGATAGAGGATTTTAAGTCTGAAGTCACTTTCGTTCCCTCCAGAGTAAAATTTGACGTAGACAAAAATGGTATTGCTCTTCACACTATGAAAGCAAAATTATTTTTCACATACTAAGTCTGCATACATTTCTGACTCAACTGGACTATGAAATTAGCATCTTACTTTGTTATTTTTCCATCGACATCTCCCTTTGGAGGGGGTCAGATATGTAAATGTGGAACAATTGAGAAACCTTAAACAGGAATATTTAACACAGATTATTTAAATCCATGATTTATTTCAACCGTCTTCCAGTGCATACACTCATCTATCTCCTTCTCTCTCTCGCACTACATGTTTCGGCACAAAAGTGCCATCTTCAGGTGGTTATTCGATTTACGCTAAACTAGTTCATTGCATGCCTTGTCGTCTTCATATTAAAATAACTAAAATATATATTTATCATATATATTGATAAATGTTAAATGTTAAAAATATTAAAGTTGTTCAAGATTTTTCATCTCTACGTCGTATTTCACTATGCAAGTCACACCTATCCTCTTCTGTCGGAGCACTCTTTCACTATCATGTATTGTGCTTTGTGTTGTGTCTTGCTCCTGTGACTGCGTGTGTTACGCTGCTGGGCCTGCTGGGTATGTGTGTGTGTGCTGTCTTTGTTTTGAGTGAGTTATGATGTAGTGCGAGAGAGAGAAGGAGATAGATGACTGTATGCACTGGAAGACGGTTGAAATAAATCATGGACTTAAATCAGTGCAACAGGACGCTAAAATATAACATTAACAGAATATTTTGTTGGAATTATTTATATTTGACCTTAAATTGAAAAAACTGTAAATAATGGTTTCACCTTGTGTGTGTGTGTGTGTGTGTGTGTGTGTGTGCGTGCGCGCGTGTGTATGTGCGTGCATTTTTATGTGTATATGCATGTTTCTAGGTGGCATACTGTTGCATAGTTCGTTGAGGCACTATGCTACAGAAGGTCACAGGCTCAAGTTCCGATGGGGTGGATTTTTTCAATTTACCTAATCATTCCAGCCACACTATGGCCCCGGGTTTGACTCAGCCTCTAACAGAAATGAATACCAGTAATCTTTCAGGGGGTAAGAACGGTCTGTGTGTAAGGCTGACATCACTGCCATCTTTGAGTCAGTTGTATAGAAAATGTAGGAACCTCAATGTCTCACAACCCTGTGGGCTTCCACAGCCTGTTGCAGGAATAGATTTACCTTTTTATGCATGTCTTTATGGCTTTTATAATTTTAACAATAGTTTTTCCAGAGAATGGAGGTTGAAATACCAAATGGATATATGTGAAACTGAAGAGTGGCACTCTTATGTGGTATAATTATTTTACTCTTAGATAGCTCTGAGTGTCAGAAATGTTTGTATGCAGCATATTTAATGACATTATATCAACTATGGAAGTAACTGTTGAGTGAGATACGAGGCTGATTGTGTGTAATGTCATTTGTTACTCAGTATTAAATTTGCTGAATTCAAGTATAAGAGTAAATAAGTTGGATAGCAAACAATGGAAAGAAAACGTACATAAAAATAAATATTTCATAATCCTGCATACCTCAGTATATTTATATCTTGGATCGTATGAGTTGGCATTCTTAGGATGTTAAAAATTGAGTTCAATTTTACCTTTCATTCATGTTGAATCTAAGACAAGCTGAGATAATTGAATAAATAAATAAATAAATATAAGATCATCAAGGAAAACTGATGATGAATGCTGGACAAGAATCAACTGTTTGACAAGGGAAGAAATATGTTTTTATAATAGGTAGTATCTGTAAGACTGAGATGTAAGGCATAATAATACAGTAAGGTAAAGTTGTCCCTGTGCTTAACTAATTAAGTACAATCCTGTGAAGGTGTATAGTTAGTTAGTTATTGGATAGGGTGGGTTTCCCCATGCACTTAGACCTGTATTGGTCCATTGTGCTTCCCTCTATGATTTCTACCAGTCTCTATATCCTACCGGTACTGGTGCTTACCATCAGTCCCGCCCAGCCAGCGAGACCGGCTCTACTAGCTGAGAGGTATCTATAATGCTTCCCCCATCTACCAGAGGTATTAGAGACTGCTGTTGTGTGGGAAACGTCCGTTAATTTGGCTCAGTGACCTCCTTTGGAGATATGAGGTTTTTTACGTGCCGTAAAACTATGACACGGGACCCACGGCTTAAAGTCCATCCTGGAGGACTTGTTCCCTGAATTTTTCCACCCTTAAAAATTTGACGACCTCCGCCGGGTATTTGAACCCGCATACTACGAGTCATGAGGTGGGAACGTTACCTCTAGACTACGGAGACCGCTGTGAAGGTGTATAAAGGGAGTGGATCTAAAAATCCACATTCTCTTGACCTTGGCACTAGTTGGAGGCAAATGGTTGGCTTCATGCTGCGACTGCTTTACCCTCCCTGTGAAAGAGCCCCTGGTACCCATTGGCTAGGAGGCTGGGTGGGCCCCAGAGCTGATCTGGACGACGTGAAAAAGAGAAAATTCTTGATTGTACTGGGACTCAAACTCCAACCTCTTTGTCATCCAGCCCATAGACAATTACTATATCAACCGTGCTATCCCAGCTTCAGTGTGTAATAATGGAATATTTGTTTAATATTCATGTTTTGCCTCATATAATGTTCAGTTTCAATGGTCTCATCATTCACTTACCACCATTTGAGATTTTATTCAGTTTTTGTGTTCAGTCCACTGTTCCCCAAAGAACCCCCCAGTTGGTGGTGGAAGTGTGCCCCTGTGTTCATAAGTTGGGTAGTAAGCTGTGCCTTTGGCCAAGTCATGGTTCAGTAGTGACAGTGTACTCGTAGAATTTTGATGTTAAATCCACATACAGATATTCTGTTCTAGGTGTTCCACCTGGACCGCAAGCCAGCAATAGTAAAGTCACTGAGTTTGCCAGCTGATCTGACTGTGAAGCTGGCTCTGGGACATGTGCTGCGACTCCCGTCTGTTGCCAGTAAGCGCTACCTGACCAATAAGGTGGATCGCTGTGTTACTGGCCTCATTGCCCAGCAACAGTGTGTTGGACCACTTCATACTCCGCTGGCTGACGTGGCTGTTACTGCTCTGACACACTTTAGTTCTGTGAGTTGATTCTTCAGCCCATGAGGGAAAACTTAGATAGTATATTGTAAAGGGTTCTGATGATGGTGAATAATCTCAGGATGACTGGATTTTTGGACATTGTACAGAAGTGCTCTTAAGAATGCTGGATGTTTGATGAAGTGCAAAAAAAAAAAACAATATTCGCGAATAGTTTGGAAACAAATTATTGAGAAGAACTTGCAACTTGAGACAGCGAGGGAATAAGAGAATGGAGGAAATGACATAATGAAGAACATTATAATGTTCTGCCATTCATCTATATATTTCCACTTCTGTATATGTCACCTAACAACCAAGCCTTGCCATCTGTCTCTTCCCAAAGCACCTCCTTGTGAATTTACCTCTCATGTTTTTCCTTTCTTCTGTGTGACATCTTTTGTAACCTGTTGTAATGCTGATCCTAGATTGATTGTTGAAAGCAGTTTCAAAATCCACTCTCATCTTGCTAGGACTGTTTCACTGCAGCTGCATTAGCCATTCATTATCAGGGTTTCTATCAGATATTGGTAGCTACTTCAGAAGTCCCAGGGATTTGGTGTCATGGTGCTTCACATAGACTAGCTCTCTTCCTTCTGAACATTCGCCCCCTCCTACAGTTTTGGTGATTAGATCAAGAAGGATGAGTGAGGTGTTATATATGATGTGTATTAGAAAATGGAAATGGAATTTTGAGTGGAAAACTTGCATCGAAAACCTGGGTGTATGTAGGAGGATAATGTTAAAATTGATAAGTCAGGAGTTTGTCAGCTGGATTCATCTGGCTCAGGATAGATTCCATTGGTGGGCTCATGTGATCACAATATTGGCGTTCAAATGCCATTCAAAACAGAATTTCTTGACTAGCTGAGAAACTGTTAGCTTCTAGAGAAGTTCTCTGCTGCATAGAGTTAAATTATAAATAGGCTATGAGTTACACCTAAACTGATGAACTCTTTAGTATTAGAATCAAAAGATTCAACACTGCTAATGACAGTGTCCACCATTGATCAGGACCTTGAGGCAGTTCATGTCCCATTCTCAAAACTTTTTTTCCTTACATTCCACCTGAAATATTACCCTTGCATTTCCATCTCTGCAACCTGGGTGGTCATTTTCTAAGCAGTTTTTCATCAGAATTGAATCAGAATTTTGTGTATCCAGCAGTACTAGGTATAGTTTCTTATTCTGAATAGGTACTATCTTACATTACTTACATAAGCCAATCTTCTCTCAAAATATTTTTGTGAGAACTTTTTTTAGTGCTAATTTTTGTTCTTCCGGTCTAGAAAACCGAGATTAATGGCTGTGGGAATCCATTGCGCTGCCCATGTGACACTCTATCAAAAGTTGGCACTTACTTCACCGACATCAGTGGTCGCTTGGTCGGTATAGTTCGCTTGCAGACTAAAGGCACAGAGTTTTCATTTTTGTTCTTCCCTCAAAGGAAGAAACTAGGTTTCAGTAATGCAAATGACAAAATCATTATAAATATATATCTTCATTACTTCTGAAAGTAGATGGGATGGTAATATTTTTGAACCAAATAAAAACATATATTCTGAATTGATTGCAGTTTCATCTTGAGCTTTGTTGGCCAGAAACTTGTGTTCTTAATTCTCTTCTCTCTATTTTGCTGATATCTTTGTTCTTCTGTCATGATGTAGATATTTTCTTTCTGTTTTATTCAGGAAGGAATTGCTATGGCTGTAGGAGAACAGCCAATCAAAGGTTTGGTTGATGCACCAGTAGGTGCAAGGATGGCTGTTGCAGAATCTATCACTAATCTGGTCTTTGCCAGGATATCTGACATACAGGTGATTAATTTTTATTTATTTATGGTCTATTTAACATTACTTTTATTAGCTCAGATTATATAGCATCAGATATTAGAATGAATAGTGAATAATGCAAACAAAAAATGCATATTTCCTGTGCTTAAGTAAGTAAGCCCCATGCCATGAAGACATGTGGTGTTGGGTAGATGTATAGATCCATATATTCTTGACCTCGGCACTAGTTGGAGGTGAGTGGTCAGCTATGTGTTCCAGCTGCTATACCCTTTGGAAGAGATCCCTCAGTATCCCTTGGATAAGAGGCTGGATGGGCCCTGAAACTGGTCTGCATGGTGTGGAGAGGAGAAAAATCTTGCCTCCACCAGGGCTCAAACTCAAACCCCTCAGCTGTCTAGCCTGTAGCCAGTGGCTATACTTACTGTGCTATCCCGGCTCTCTGATTAGTGAGTAATCAGATGGAAAAGAGACAGAAGGATGATCATTTCTTAATTGAAGGTACCACCCTAGCACTTGTTTGAAGAGACTGAGAAAAATCATGAAAATCCTGTCAGGATAGTCATTGTCCTGGCTGAGATTTGAACTGGGCACCTTCTGAATACAAATCAGAAGCATTACTGCTTGAACCAGCTTGGCCAGTAAAGTGTCATTAAGTTAATCAAGAACAAATGGATAAATCTCCTATGCGGTTAAAGCAGTGTATAATAACCTAAGAATCAGTTATCATTCAGACATAACAGTTCACACTGATAATTTCCAGACTTCTAACTCTTTCTTATCCTGTCAGAAGGTTTCTGACATTGTAATTTTCCTTTATGTGTTCACTAATGAAAACTTATCACCACTATCTTTATGAATTTACTTCTGCATTATGATTATATGCTGAGTGTTATATCTTTGCCTTCCTTGTCTTTGACATCTATTGTAGTCTCAGAAGTGAGTTTGAAAATAAAGAGGATGAGAAAGAATTAGTCAGTGTAAATTTCGGATACATTACAGGGCTGGAGTGTAGCACACAAGCATTGTTCAGGCTCTGCCCAGTTGTGACCTCTTGTCCCTATTTCAGTTAAAGCATTTAATGATCCTTAAGGAAATGTAACTCTTTTTCGAGAGTACATCACATGATAAGGTGACACATCATTACAGCATCATTACACAGTAACTGGACTCAGTTTTCAAAAATCAGTGGCAACCATTAGCACTTTACTGGAGTTCATATTAAACACAAAGGACTTTTCTTCCATGAGGTTGCTTACTGAAAGTATGATGTACTCAGAGATGTTTTGGACAAAGTACACGGTGTGACAATTAAGTTCCCGAACTGAGGCCATAAAAACCACACAAAAAAGATAAAAAATATTTATTAATACCATCACTCAACATAGTCCCCGCCTGCTTCTGCACAGTGTTGACATCACTCATACAACGAATTGAATTCCCAAGAAAACGCTTCTTCCTGTATCGCCTTCACTTGTCTCGCCACAGTCTGTTGGATCGATGAAACAGCCTTGAATCTCGCCATTTATTTGCATTTTTTAATTTAGGAAATAAAAATAAATTAGCCAGAAATAAATCAGGGGAGTAGGGTAGATGGGATAACACAGGGATCCCTTGTTTTGTCAAAAACATGGAGACAGTGCCTGAAGAATGCACCGGTGCATTGTCGTGCAGAAGACACCAGGACCCACTTTCCTGGAACTTAGGCCTAATGTGAAGAACTCTTAATCATTTCTTCTAACATCTGAACACTCGGAGTTTGTTCTTTGGCCAAAAACTTTTGAATGACTTCCATTGATTCTTGATCTTGTTCTTGATAAACATTCTTCACCTTACGCACTTTTCAACATTTCAACTGTTTCAGTAGTTGTTTTCTTTAATTTTACACAAAACTTAATCGCTTCTCTATGTTCCATTTTTAAACCTTTGACATGAAAAAACTAATGTCACAAAAACAATTGTAATCCTCATATACATCAATCAAACAAGTTGAAACTTGCCAACCATATAAATAAGCGTTCTCTCTAACTAGTCCTGTTCATCCCTGATAGATGGCATTAGTGGTATTACTGTAAAATTGTCAGTTCGGGAACTTAATTGTCACACTGTGTATATAAGCCAGATTGCTTGTTACAGGATGTAAAATGCAGTGGGAACTGGATGTGGGCAGCTAAGCTACCAGGAGAAGGGGCAGCTTTATATGATGCTTGCACTGCCATGTGCAAAGCGATGTCAGAATTGGGTATAGCAGTTGATGGTGGAAAGGACTCCTTGAGTATGGCTGCCAGGGTTAATGGTGACATCGTCAAGGCACCTGGTATGCATGCCCTGTAGGCTACTAGGATCATGGAGGAATTATATCTAGGTCATACACATTGAAATTTAAACAGCAGAATCATGAGTTCATATCCCTACACTAAATTTATATAGGAGCTGCTATTGGAAAGTTCCTGGATTAGGTCAAAAAAGAAATGCTGGCTTAACTTACTCAATTTTGGCTGCCATATCCTTCAGCAATCCCATCATTTTTTCCATGCTTCAAGAGAACTGTGGAAGTCATTTTCCTTAATGCTGTCAAATACTGTTCACAATTCCCTTTGGATGTCAGACACTGTTTCAAAATGTCATCCCATCAGTTTCATTTTCAATTTGGGAAACAAAGCGAAATCATGGGGGGCTAAGTCCAGCGAGTAGAGAGGATGGGGAATGATAACCATGTTTTCTGGTCACAAACTCTGTGATTTTCAGGGATATGTGGGTGGGCATATTGTCTTGATGAAGGAGCAATGTGGCGAATGTTCAAATTTTCTGTTAAGGTCTTCTGCCAAACTCCATAACTGATCCCAACAGTGTCTATGAGCTAATTGATTGTTTGGCAATGGTCTCTGTTGATGAGTTCTCAAATTTTTCAACATTATCTATAGTTTCACTGGTGTATGGTTGCCCTGAATGTTTTTCATCTTCAACTGACTCTTGACCAGCCTTGAAACATGAATGCCATTCAGAAACTGCTGTCTGACTTAAAAAGAATGTTCTCCAGAAGCCTCATAAAGTATTTCAAGGGTTTCGATAGTAAATTTACCAACCTTCATGCAAAACTTAATGCAAACACATTGCTCAGTTTTGCCATCCATTGCAGACACAACGAAACATGAAGATAAAAAAGCACTAATGTGAAAACAATGCATGTTCACAGCGCAGTGTCACATGGCAGACTGATGCAATAAGCTTTCAGAAGTGTGACCTTGGCCTCCCCTCTCATCTTTCACTGAGGCAGTTACAACAGTAATAGTTCTAGAACTTTCTGATACCACCTCTTACAGAACAGCAAAATGAAATGTACATTGTTGCATTGAACTTTACCAACTGCAGTTTCTGATAGTCTGCGCTGAGAATAATGATGGCAGGTGTGATTTTATGTTGCTAGTTATGTCCAAAGGACATGTTCACAGCACAAATATGCAGAATGATGGAAACATGTAGACTGTGTCTAAAACATCTTTGAGTGTGTATCATCAGATAATTATGTTATCATTAAAAAGATACTTGTTTCTCTTTTGAACATACATTGGGAACCATAATCCTTATCTTGAAATCTTGTTGAACATAGATGACTTTCCTTCTGTAATGTTGTCTGCTCAAGGTATGACATACACACAGATGTTTTAGACAAAGTTTTTGAATATTGATATGATAGTTCTTTTGGGTGGAAGATGCACCTGTTATGTGCAATGAAGAAACAGCTAATTCATTTGCTGCTGCTTCATAAAAGAATATTCAAAAAATGGTAAAGGTAAAGTTGGGCCCTATGCTTAATTAATTAAGCACCACACCATGAAGGCATATAGGGGAATGGAGGTATAGCTCCACCATTCTTGACCTCAGCTGTAGGTGGAGGTTAGTGGTCACCTTCATGCCCCTTCTATTTTACATCTGGGGAAGGAGTCCCTGGTATCCATTGGACAGGAGGCTGGGTGAGCCACATTGCTGACATGGACGCTGTGCACTAGAGAAACATCTCTTACCCCTGCCAAGAATGGAACCCTGGCTGACCAGTCTATAGCCCATTGCTATACCAGCTGAGCTGTCCCAGCTCTTTTGAATGAATGAATGTATGAGGAGTGGGCCATAATAATCCGGCCCCTTGCCAGTCAGGGGCATATTTCACTTCACTGCCGCAACTAGACCTGCTCTAGGGTCCATCCAGGCTTCTAGCAAATTGGTACCTTAGTTTTTTCCCTGGAGGTAAAGCAGCTAGGACATGAAGCTGACCACTCACCTCGATCTAACACTGAGGTTAAGATGAGTGGAGCTCTACCTACAACTCCCCCATACATAATGGCTTTGTAATTATTTAATTGTAGCATCTCTCCAGTTTTGATCCCTGTAGATTTTAGATTGATTTGTAGCCATTTCTGAATGATTAAGGCAAAGGTAAAATTGTCCCTTTGCTTAATTAATTAAAAGCTATGGCATGAAGCTGTATGGTGGAGTGGAAGTATAGCTCCAGCATTCTTCACCTCAGCAGTAGATGGAGGTGAATGGTCACCTTCATGCCCCTTTCGCTTTATGCCTGGGGTGAAGAGCCCCACGATGCCCATTGGACAGGAGGCTGAATGGGCTGCTTCACTTATCAGGACAATGTGGAGTAGAGAAACATCTCTTACCCCCACCAGGAATGGAACCCTCACTGATCAGTCCATAGCCCGTCACTATACAAACTGTGCTATCCTGGCTGCATACCTGCATTAGTAATTTGAATTCCATATTTTTTGTCATATAAGAATAATAGTCTGTTAGTAATTATCTGAGTAAAAGATATCATGGTTCAGATGTAAAATTCAGAAAAATTGTCATCATCAATCTTTCCGGTGTTAGGCCTGTTAAGAACTGTTATGGATATTACAAACTAGAATCCTTTAAGAAAAGAAATATGATTTAAGATGTCTTGTAACCTAAGAAATTAAGACTTCTACTGTATGATCGTCTCTGTGAACAGTTTATACATATAACGGAAAATGTTCTGGGTTACAGTTCATAACTTTTCTCATTTTACAGTTTTCTTTAAAACCCTGCCTATCCATTACAGTTCCAGTTCTAAAGTATTATGTGATTATGTACAGCAGCAGAAGTGGTCTTAGCCCCAAAACTTACCTCCAAATGGTGGTCCACATTTTAGCTATATATTGTTGCTTATTCTGTTTTTTTTACAACTGTCCTCAATTTCCAGAGGACCTTTTATCTGTCTACTATAATGTGATGAGAAAAAACATAACAGTATTGATAAATTACCTGTGAATGAAGCAAGAAGATATGGTTGTACCTTGAACACATTATCGAAAGACATTATTTCTGAGGAGTGGTTGATTGCTCTGTCCAGACAGCCAAACCATGTCTCAAAGTTGCTGCATAATTTGCTATTAGGTTGTGCTAGTAGTATCTTATCAACATACAGCAGTCCTATCTCTTTTGTGTTTTTGTTGGCAAAAGAATCCATGTTATTTATTGATATACGCCAAAGAAGATATGAAATTAAGATATTTTCTGTAACTTTACTGTAAGGGCAGGGACTGTCTTACATTAAAAGCAGGTACAAGGGGAGGCAAGAAGTGGTTAAGGAACCAGTGGCTGTAATGTATTATATAAATTGCACATAAAGTAAAGAGAAGTCTTGGTTGTTGTTGCAGGTGCTTTGGTGATTTCCACATATGCCCCATGCCCCAACATTAAGCAGGTGGTGACACCTGACCTGAAAGGCCCCTCGAGAGGGCTGACAGGAATTCTTCTTCTCGTAGATCTGTCTGGAGGAAAAAATCGGCTGGGGGGCACAGCCCTTGCTCAGTGTTTCAGACAGCTTGGAGATGATGTGCCTGATCTTGACCAGCCATGCCTGCTCAAACAAGCCTTCATTGCTACTCAAAAACTGATAAGAGGCATGTACACAAGAAAATAATGATAAGTCTGTAGTGAAGGGTAGAATTTATTTGTACTGCCTTTGATGCTGTAATTGTTAGATCACTTAACATGGCTAGGCCTCTCAAAATTTTACCTATGCATTGTTTCTGTCCAAATGCCTTACTTCAGCACACACTCATTTGTAACTTACATTCCGTCATGTCTATTTAAGTTGCCCTTACTTCAGGTACTATTTTGGTTGTATGTTAACATAAGCTGTCACCATAACATACCTTTGTATGTTACAAAATTTCTGTACTTATTTTTTCTGTTTTGTCATCTTGTACTGTCTCAGAACAAGTTTGTTTCCCATGTAACTAAAGTACTTAACCTTCATCACTGTATGGATGTTGCATCTAAAATTTCATTAATTCATTATTTCCATTAATTTTAACAACTTCATACGTCATGTTTGAGAGAATAGTGATTAGTTTTATATTTGGGAGTTCCCAGGTTCAAGTCTCAGCTCAATAGGTTTCCATGGTTTTCCCTCACTTTCTAAGAAAATGCTAGGATATTACCTCAAATTAGGCCACAGCCACTTCCTTCCACATCCTTTCTAATTCATTATCCATTAATCATCCTACCTGTTCATGCTGTGTAAACTTATCTGCTGATAGAATCATTAAATAGACCATAAATAAATAAAATAAGTAACTACAATCTTTTATGTACAGATATTCAAGCTAGAGTTTCTTATTGCCATATGACGTGTGTTTGCAGCAAGCAAAGTGATGGCTGGCCATGATATCAGTGACGGAGGTCTCATTACTTGTCTGCTGGAGATGGCATTTGCAGGAATAAGTGGTATCAAGATCAGCATTGATCATAAGGAAGGCAAGGCTTTGGATATTCTGTTTGCTGAAGAATTGGGGTGGATATTGGAAGTGGATTCAAAAGACATCGACTTTACAAATACAACTTTTAAAGCATATGATGTTCCTGTATATGTTATTGGAGAATCGACTACCTTCGGAATACAGTCGCTAGTGACCGTCTCTGTGAATGGCACCCTAGCATTGAACAGTGACTTGCTTTCACTGTACCATATGTGGGAAGAGACTAGTTATCGACTTGAGCTCCGGCAAGCTAATCCTGACTGTGTCAGGAGGGAGTTTGAATCTCTTGGTAATCGCAAAGCTCCTGCATATAGACTAACTTTTGATCCACAGAAGTCACACGGACCTGCTAAGCCATTATCATCTTGTAAGTATCTTGTTAGAATGCTTGTTACTTCATTCAAATTCTTTCAGCCTGTATCCTTTCTGAAATGTTAAAGAATAAGGTATATAAAAGAACAGTTTTGCTATTTGTTTTTACAGTTGTGAAATGTGATTTCTTACTTTGAGAGAAGATCACAAATTACAAGCATTTGAAATCAAATGCTGGGGAAAATATTTGCACTTAAGAAGCATGAAGTAAGAGAGTGAGCAGTTTACAGTATTGCATGAAGAGGAACTTAATATTGTTGAGGAAGTAAAATCTGAGAGGTTATGATGGGCTGGACATGTAGCTGAAGTGATTACAGAGGAGGAATGCAGTGGAAATTTGATGAGAAGTAGCTTGTTTCCGACTGGAAACATTGATACATTCATAACAAAACTAGATACAATACTTAGAAATCTATATACCTCAACACAACAATATATTATTTGTGGGGATATTAATATAAATTACCTTCTTAATAGTGAAAAGAAAAACAACTTAGATACCTTATTGAGAACATATAATTTAATAAGTTCAATAAATTTTCCCACTAGAGTTCAAGGAAATTCTGCTACAGCCATTGATAATATTTACATCGATATTACTAGAAGGGAAAATTATTCTATAAGGCCTATAATAAATGGATTATCTGATCGTGATGCACAATCCATAACATTTAAACAATAAACATGAGAACACATGCTAAACAATTTAAAATAATAAGGAAAATAAGGAAACATAATGAATGACTTTTTAATTAAACTAAGTTATGAAACATGGGACTCAACATTTTCTAGTGATGATATTAATATAATGTTTAACTCCTTCTTAGACACTTACTTGAAAATTTACTATTCCAGTTTAAAAAAAAATCAAATTCAAATAAAATAAATGATTGGATTACTGTAAGAATACTAATGTCCTGTAAATGTAAAAGAGTACTGTATATGGCATGTAAAAACAGTAATAATTCAGAATTAAGAATCTGTTATAAAAAATACTGTAAAATTTTATCTAAGGTCATTAAGGAAGCTAATAAACTAAAATATGATAACAAAATTCAAAATTCCAAAAATAAAAATAAAACCATATGGGATATAGTAAAATTAGATACTAATAAGAGGCCAAATGATGACAAAATATGAACATTAAAGGTGGACAGAAAATGGATTAGAGAAAAGCGAATAATTGTGGAAACCTTTAACAATTACTTTTTATCTGTAGCTGAAAATAAAAATGCAAAAAATAAATAAAATAATACTAATATTAGTTACCTTCCAGACACTACTCCCATTCAGTATTTAATGAAAACTTTTATAAATTCCTTTCCACATATTAAAATTAAATCTTTGTCAACTAAGGAAGTGAAAATATAATTAAATCTCTCAAAGCAAAAAAATTTTATGGATACGATGAAATATCCACTAAAGTATTAAGAATGAGTTCCCTTTTCATTAGCTCTCCTTTGACTCGCATATGCAACAATTCATTATCACAAGGAATTTTCCCAGATCGTTTCAAATACTCAGAAATAAGACCGCTGTTTAAAAAGGTGATAAATCAAATATTTCCAACTATAGGCCTATATCACTTTTAACTTCGTTCTCTAAGGTATTAGAAAAAGCTATGAGCACACAATTGATTGAGCACTTAAATAACAATAACATTTTAGTGGAAGAGCAATTTGGTTTTAGAACAAAATCTTCAACAGATGAGGCTATATACAAGTTAGTGAATGAAATCTATTAGCAGAGAGTCTTGAACTTATTAAGGAATCATTTCAAAGGAAATTTTGGTTACGTGGTCTTGTTGAAAAAAAAGTTGTTTAAATGTTTTAGGTTTTGCAATATTTAAAAAGAAAGTTTAATTCTAGCTCCTCGTGTAGCAGTTATCAGAGAAGAAGGTTCCAATGGTGACAGAGAGATGGCAGCATCTCTTTTCAGTGTAGGTTTTGAAGTTTGGGATGTGACAATGCAAGATCTTCTGAACAAGCAAGTTACATCTGATGATTTCCAAGGAATCATTTTCCCTGGAGGATTCAGCTATGCAGGTGAGTTAGAAGCCAAGTTCTAGTAATTGAGAATGCAGCAAAAATGAGTAGCTTTTCTTGTGTTGAAATTTATTGTACATCTTCATGTAACTTTTAGGAGGAAACAAAATATTTTTATTTCATAACATAATTTCCTGTGCAGAGACTTGAAGCAATAACCTTATTATAAATATACACAAAAAGAAAAAGAATAAACAGGCTGCCAAAGGCCATCAGCATCTGTGTGGGTTTGCTAATTCTGAGAGAATTGTGTGCTTTAAAAAGTATAAAGATTAGTAATAAAATGTTTGTTTATTGGCCAGAATATTTTTTTCAGTGTAATTTATTATTTATTTGGGACACAGCTAATGTTACAATTAAGAATTTTGGATAAGTATTGGAATTACTTCTTTTTTTTTCCCCAGATGTGCTTGGGTCTGCAAAAGGCTGGGCAGCAAGCCTGCTGTTCCATCCATCACTGAGAAATCAATTTCAAGCATTTTTGAACAGAACAAACACTTTCAGCCTTGGAGTATGCAATGGTTGCCAACTCATGAGTTTGCTAGGGTGGATAGGGTTGAAATCACAAGGTATGTATGTCAAATATATTGTGTAGTTATAATACTGTAGACTTCCAGTTGGGAGGTGGTCAATTTGAATTTCATCTGGGACAATGGCTAGCCTGACTGAAGTTTTTCATGGTTTTACTTAGTCCCTTTAGGAAAATGTTAAGGTAGCACCTTTGTTGGGACACTACCACTGCCTACCAGATCTTTTCAGATTCAGTATTGACCAATCATTGTAGCATTTGGTGCTATATAGCCTGAGATACTGATAGCAATATAAAATAAAATAAAAAGAAACCATGCAAGCTGTATAGTTGACATGACATATATGTTTATACCATGAAATGTTTCATTTCGTGCCCCTGGATGTAACAGTTTTTTTTTTTTTTTTGTAATGCTAGTGGGGTGGGACTAAGTCCGTTGTACTGTGGCCACTTCTGGCCTATTGTACCAGCCCCAGATGATAGGTGAGGGTGACTGGATCAATTGGTGGAATGAAGATTGGCAGGGGAAACCAAAGTACTCAGAGAAAACCTGCCCCAGTGCCACTTTGTCCACCACAAATCCCACTTGACCAGACCCGGGATCGAACCCGGGTCGCCAGGATAGAAAGCCAGCGACTAACCGCTTGAGCTATGGCGCGGCCGGGTGTAACAGTTACTCATTTTAATGGATAATGACTAACAGCACTGAAGCAGAAATATGACCTACCATAGGAAACTTCTGTCACTGTTTTTAAATGTCAATTTCTTTTGCATCCTGTTTATTTATTTATTTATTTACATTTATACATTCCGTTGATCCTTATGGTACAGCTGACCAGTGGATATGGATTTTGTCCCAAGCTAATAGATTAAAATACACAAATACAAAACTACATACATACTTTTGTCATTAAGACAGTTAAAAGATTTATATTAATGTACAATGCATAAAATGATCAAAATTATAAAACAATAATTGATACAAAATACTTAGGTAATGATATAAAATTATAACATATCAGGGGTACAATTACCAATTTTAATTACATACATGGTTAAAGTATTCCTCTAAGGAATAAAAAGAATTTGAAAGAAAAAATCTTTTTAGCCTCAGTTTAAATAGTTTCACATCATTACTCATACTCTTGATTCTGGATGGCAGGTGGTTATAAGCCTTAATACCAAAATAATATGGTCCTTTCTGAAAGATTGTTAGGCGTGATGTGGGAAGGTGCAAATTTGTGGTATGTCTAGTATTAAGATTGTGGGTCTCATAGTTTGAACTGTATAGGTCTCTATTATTTACAACAAACAGAATTATAGAGTATATATACTGTGAGTACATTGGTAATATTTTTAGGTTTTTGAATAGTTCCCTACATGAGTCTCTAGTTCTTACATTCATAATAGTTCTAATGATCCGCTTTTGCATTCTGAAAACATTTATACTAGTTGCTGAGCTACCCCAGAAAATTATCCCATATTCCATGATAGTATGCACATAGGCAAAGTAGATCATCCTTAGGGTTTCCTGTGACATGAGACCTCTTACAGTTCTAATTGCATAGCAAGCTGCACTCATTTTAATTACTAATTTATCAATATGAGACTTCCATGATAATGTTTCATCAATATAAATACCTAGAAACTTAATATTTGGCACATTAGTGATATTCTTATTTTGATGATATATGCTTATGTCTGTTACCAAACTATTTTTAGTCCTGAACAGGAGATGGTGGGTTTTATTAAAATTTAAGGATAGCAGGTTAGCTTCAAACCATTTGTTTATGGCTAAGAATTGTTTATTCATATTAATTTCCAAATTATGAGGGCTCGAATCGGATATTATGATACTAGTATCGTCAGCGAATAAAATAATCTTCGCATTATTTGTTATTACTTTGGGTAAGTCATTAATATACAATAAGAAAAATAAAGGACCTAATATAGAGCCTCGTGGGGCACCATATTTGATGATCTCCCAATCAGAAAAGGTGGTATTATAGGTTGTCCTATTATTTAATACTACCTTTTGGTATCTATTGTTCAAATAAGACTTGATTAATTTTTTAAATACTCCATTTATCCCATAGTATCCCAGTTTATTTAAAAATATTTCGTGGTTAACACAGTCAAATGCTTTCTTCAGGTCACAGAAAATGCCCCCAATAGTTAATTTATTGTTCATGGCTACTAAAATTTCATTTAATAATTTAAAAGAGGCCCTATTTGTTGTAGAGTTTTTTCTAAATCCATGTTGATCGCTAGCAAGTATCTTATTTTGTATTAGATGCTGGTTAAGCCTTGAATATATTACCTTTTCAAATACCTTAGAGAAAGCCGGTAACAAAGATATTGGTCTATAGTTAGAGATGTTAAGTTTATCCCCACTTTTAAATACTGGTTTTACTATTGAAAATTTCAGTCTAGTTGGGTAAATTCCTGAAGAAAGAGATTTATTTACAATATATGTTAGCGGAGAACTAATAAATAGGGCACTAGCTTTCAATATTGCGACAGGTATCTCATCATAACCATGGGAGTATTTGGCTTTTAAGGATTTGATGATTCCTTCTATCTCATGGGTAGAGGCATGCTTAGGTCGAATATTTGACAGCGGACTCGTGAACATTGAGGACATATAATTTAAATAGTTATCATGCATAGGCTGTCCAGTTTTACTAATACTTGTATTATCAATAATATCCTCAGCAACTGTTACAAAATAATCATTAAGATTTTTTGCCATGATTTGTTGGTCGGAAGTTATAATACCCTTAATATCAAGGGATTGAATGTCTACTTTATCTTCTTTTTTCCCAATTTCAGTTTTGATTATGTTCCAAATAGTTGTTACAGTATAAAGGCTCTTGGCATAGTGTGAGTTGAATCATTGTGAAAGCTTCAGATCTTACATCATTATATAATTCATTTTAAATCAGTATAGTTTGTTTCCATATTTCCTTCAGAGAACTTTTATTATGTTATTTTCCACTTTAACTCTATCTGCTCACAAATAAGATTGTGCATATGACATGACATACTGTTAATGAAAGTGACTGGCATCAGGAAGGACGATTCAGTGGGACCTATTTCATCAACAAATTTCATACTATTTTCAGGTTGCACACATGAATTTTTATTACAAACATTTTATTTTATCCAGTGGCATAGAATGTTTGATATTTGATGCTGTTTGTTTAGTTTAAGAGAGCTGGTATAGAGCAGTCGATATAGTGACTGGCTATGGCCTGGACGACCAACGAGTCGGAGTTCGAGTTTTGATGGGGGCAAGAATTTTCACGTCTCCATGTCCTTCAGACAGGCTCTGGGGCCCACCCAGCCTCCTGTCCAATGAGTACCGCGGGCTCTTACCCGGGGGTTAAAGCTGCTGGGATGTGAAGCTGAACACTCACTGCCAACTAATGCTGAGGTCAACAAAAGCGTGTGCATATAGCCACTACCCCATACATCTTCATGGCGTAGTGCTTAATTAGTTAAACACAACGACATTACCTTTTTTATTTTCTTTAATTATTAGTGTGATAAAAATATGTTGGATAGGATGGAGCCCAATTCATTTGCCTTATGACACATTATAAATTGCAGAAGAGAGTGCAGCATCAAAGGAACTGCTTGTACCTGATGTTGTGCTCGAACACAATTTGTCAGAGAGGTTTGAATGTCGATTCAGCACAGTCCGCATTGAAAGAAGTCCATCAGTTATGCTCCAGGGAATGGAGGGATGTATACTTGGAGTCTGGATTGCACATGGAGAAGGTTTGCATTTTGTTACTGTTCTTGTTGCTGTTGTTGAAGCATTGATAACCACATATAAAACTATACAGCATCATAACCTAGAAAATAATGTAAATTTGCACTGTTGTGAAACCCTCAAATCTCATGTTAATATCTTGTGGATTTCTATGTTCCGAGAGGTAGCATCAGTGACCAGGTTATTGTGTAATACATTTATCTGATATTTGCAGGTCGCTTCACATTCCGTAATGAAAATGTGCTTGCAAGCTTAGACCAGAAATGCTGTCTTGCCATCAAGTATGTGGATGATGACGGAAAGCCAACACAGACATATCCGCTTAATCCTAATGGCAGTCCTTGTAAGTTGATATGGTAAAAATAAAGCTGTTGTCACATGTCACAGTGACTTAAGATGTGGGTTTTGGTTGGTAATTTGATTTACTGGATACTTACAGATTGTAACTAGAAATAATTTTAACACTATTGCGGATTTACACAATTTACAATCACTCCATGATAATCTTCTCAGCCTATCTGCAGTAGTCCTCATGGATTTGTAACACAGAAACTATAAAAGGTCTCACTGAATCACACACACTCCCAATGTCACTGTGCTACAGCACACATAAAGTCTTCAAATCACATGTTAAATCTTCTTTTACTCTACCTCAACTCTGAACTTCCCATGGCTATCTCCTACCGAGAACTGACACGTCCCTGAACTGAATGAGTTCTGTCACTTATATAGCCAAGGAACGGACACACATCACAGGAAACATGTGAAGTGACCACCACCCACTGCTGCGTGACATCACCATGGACACAGAAAACACAGCCTCCTCTTTTGTTGCATGTTGAACCATGTTTACAGAGCTTTTTGCATGGCAACATGTTGATCGATATTGTTGATATTGTCTCATGTTGCCTATGTGGTTCAACAGATAACTTCACATGGGTCTCAGATTTAGAGGATATTTATTGAACACTCACTCTTGCACACTCAAGTACAATTAGTATCACTTCAACTGCATTCTGTGGTGGCTATTTTCCAACTGCCTCTGGCCGTGGCTGGATCTCAACTGTCTTGGCGAATGCCTTCAACCCATTATACAGGGGTTTTTTGAACTGCTTAGAGAACACCATCTTCAACTGTCCGGTTTCACGTGTCCTACACTCATTACTGCGGAAGTGCGTTATTCTCGCTGGTTAGACAACCTGTTGCTTAGGAAATTCATTTTTTCCCTTTACATAACATTTCAAACAGTTCATTGTAACCTTGGAGACTCACTGTTAGAATTACCATGGGGGTAACCCTTCCGGATTCCAAACACCTGACAATATTATCTTACATGTTTTATTGCATGTGAAACTTGGTCTCTTACCCAGAAGGAAGAACATAAATTGAGGGTGTTTGAGAGCAGAGTGCTAAGGAGAATATTCAGAGTTACAGGAGAGGATGTAACAGGAGGATTATTAGGATTAGATGGACATAATATGTATCATGTGTACAGAATTTTAATCAGGAAATCAGATTCGAATAGATGGCATGGGAAACATGCCACTAGAAGGGAAGATGTTAATAACAAACCTTCAGGTTCTTAAGAGGCAGGATATTCTTGACCAGCTTTTCAGGAAAAAAGGTCCTTCATGGATTTCATGCTCTGTGGGTCATCTAGACTAATGTCAAATATGTGGAATTGTAAATATTCTGTCATCTTTTTACCTCTACTTTTTTGAGGGTTGCTTAACACAAGTTTATCTCTTTACTGCAGGTGGTATTGCTGGAATATGCTCTGAAGATGGCCGTCATCTGGCCATGATGCCCCACCCAGAGCGTTGCACACAGCTATGGCAGTGGCCCTGGATGCCAGCTAGTTGGTATAACAAGTATACTGTATCGCCGTGGTTACGTGTCTTTGAAAATGCCTTCAACTGGTGTGTTATGAATACATCATAACATGTGGGACAGTTCTGAGGCATTTTATGTTGTCTCTCTCTTATGTTATTTATGTCACATGATGAAATTGGGAGGACCATGAAGGAAGTTTGAGTGTGAAGAACATCTAAATAAGTCGATAATCAATCATGATAAGCCACCTGCCCATAGTTTTTGTGGCCTGTCTCTGATGTGTAACTTCGGCTTTTGGAGTTTAGACACATTATATGTTGAGGCTGTTTCGTTGTTGTGGCCTACATTGCAGTTTGCCATCTTGAAGGATTCTCATATTCATATTACCTGCTCTGAAAGTGTTGGATGACCCCGCAGTTGAATTTGTCAGATTAATGAATGATGATCAGACTCCAGACATTTGAATCTGTTAGATTATCTTATCATTTGAGTCTCTGAAGTTATTGCATCAGAGAATTTCAAATGTATGGCTTCTGATATCACAACATCTAATGAGCCATCAAGCAATGGTAAAGATGAGTTTAAGCTTTAATCTGAGAAAAATGGGGTCATATTCAACACTGATAAAGAATATGGTTGAATTATACACAAAATGCCTATTTTTAGCACTCAGAATGGAAAATTGTTCTGTACGTAACAAATCTGCTGAACTTAATAAATATTTCTGTATGAATATTTTGATATGTTTTACACAATTTATGTGAGATTCATTTGAATCCATAGAGCTGTTCATTTATATCGTCCTTTGAAATAAACATTTTTTGGTTGTCGCCAGATATATGGCTGAAATATTCAGTTAATATTTCCCAGCCTGTTGATGATGCAAATAATAAATAATAAAAGCAATATTTCTGAATCTCCTTTATCATATTCTGTTTTTAATAATGTTGTAACATTTCCATCTGTTGTTCAATTTAGTGGACACTCATTTATGACTGTAATATGTATTGTGCATTGAATTTTTATTTTGATAGATTGGTAATGATGTAGAATTTTGTTGAAATGTCATTAAATGTACATGCTTCTGTATATCTGTTTGCTAGTATTTCTGTATGCTTCTATCCAATAAATTTGTAAGTATCCGGGGAGAGATACATTATATCTGACATAATGTGAACAAATTTGAAATGAGATGCTGGCACCTCATTGCAAATGACTGGTTTGGTCCCACTGTAATACATGTGTGATTTGTAGTAAGTAGAGAGTGTGTGTGAGGAAAATTTTGTTTGAGTATCAAAATTGATGACTTATTGCCTTTATATCAGTTACACATAATATTGTGACATGTCTAACCTTTGCTGGGCAATGGGAGGTGGAACGAATTATCACGAAGACATAAACGGTCGGTTGCCAAGTCGTGCAACGGTGGAAACAAGGTTATGCAACAGTAAGGAAAGTGGTGCTTCTCCGTGCCATGCCTAGCCAAGCCAAAGCACGCTTGTTGCTACGCAGCAATAAACAACTCTTTGTGGCATTGCCAAGCACGGCATCATGCAACAGTGAAGCAAGCTATGTTTTCTGCTGTCCAGCTGAGGGTTTATAAGAGAGACTGGGATGCCTAAGGAGTCAGTTGAAATGTAGCAGCTGCTGAAGCCAGTTAGTAATCAGAGTATTTGGTGCACTCGCACCGCCTGCACTCGCCTGGTTCATTTGTAACTAGTGGATTGTGAATGTGAATGAGTTGAAATGTAGCAGCCACTGAAGACAGTATTTGGGGTATTCAACAAGTATTTGGAGTGAGTGCAAGACAACCGCAAGAAGAAGAAGAATGGAACATGTGTTATACTGAAGATAGTGTGAAGAGATTTGTGAGTAGGGTTTGTAAAGTGTGTAAATCTGCAAGAGTGTTATAATTGATTCTATTTATGACTTGTACGTTGTTAATAAAACCAATTAACAATCCAAACAGTGTCTTCAGTGGCAAAGCACTTTACAATATTAATTTAAACTCAGATATGACATCTATAAATACAGCATGTTAAAATAAAACCTTTATTGCACTACATGTTTTGGCAGCTCGCATTCCAATGTCAGGCATGCTTCATCAAAGCACTTTTGTGTGAAGTCTTACGATTCTTAATATAAGATAAAATTAAAAATACATTAATAATTCATAGAATTCATTCTTTACATTTCATAGCCATTGAATTCCTTATTGCTCTTGTTTACATATATTATTGAAAATTGCATTTTCAAGCCAGAAGGTCGTGGATTTGATTCCTGATATCACTGGACTTTTCACTTGACCTAATCCTTTCAACCTCACTATGGCCCTGGGGTCAACTCAGCCTCTAACAGAAATGAGTATCAGAAATTTTACTTGGGTGTAAAGAGTGGCTGGCAAGTAAGGCTGACAACCTTACCGCCATCTGTGAGTAGATTAGATATTGTGGGACCCTCAACGTCTCACAAGCATATGGGCTTCCATGGCCTGCTACTGGGATAGATTTATGTTTTACCATAGGAATTAAATTAACACAATGGTAACAGAATTGTCAGTGATTAAGCAACAAGTACTGAAGCCTTTACATCATGAAGGAAAGGAACATACCCTACTGGATCCCTTGGAAAGCTGAAGAATTTTAATTTCTTCTGTGTATGTGTTGAATGGCACCCCAGTGCAGAACATTGTACTTTGTACTGCAAGAAGCAATACAAATATTGTAACACAGTTTGTTCTGATATGTGACTCATTCTGTATCCAATGGTTTGTGAATATACTTCTCAACCTGTATCTCAATCTGCTTGAATTTGAAATAAATTAACAATGAACAACCCCCCATTTTGATCCGTTATGTTGCTTTATAACAGTTTCATTACTAGTTTCATGTTTAGTTAGTCACATGCTTTTAAATAGAATTGTATGTGTTTCATTGTTCAAGATATTGTATTCTAATACATAATTTCTAACTAGTTGAAATATTTTAAATATACCCTACTGCATATGAATTTTAAACTTATAGAATGAGCCAATCATTGATACAAAACAATTATACAAAAGAAGACTTACCTTCATATACTCTTGCAGAACGTATATAAGCACTTAACATGTTTCAACAGCAGCAACACTTATTTCAGCAGGTGACATGACAGCTGAAAACTTGAGGTCTTCAAAGTTTCTTCCTGTAAGCAGGTACCTCAGGGTCACTGCTAATCTTTCATTCACCAGTAAACTCTCCCTCATATTAGTGTCCTTCCTTATTAAAAATGTTTCGACCATTCTCAGCAACTTATCAAATATTCCTTCACTCATATGAAAATAGTTTCTGCAATCTTCTGATTCCATCACACCAATTTCTTTTAGCAGAGCAACATGGGAATACTTTTCGCATTTTTGTAACCAGTTTCTCATCCAGCGTCGGCGCTTAACATTTCGTTTTGTGCCTGATGCTAAAATTATAGCAGTACACGCTTTTTTGGCGAGGATCCAACATAATAGTCAAGAAAACTGACACAAAATAAATATGCTTTTCTCTTGATGAGTTGAGTGGTACTGAAGCAAATAATGTCGTTTCAAATAATCATGTAAGGTTGATGAGTAATGAAGGAAGGCTTTTGGGGGTAATGACATTATTTTTGATCATGTAAGGCCAGCTTTATCCATCGTTATGTCATGGTTTTGCCCTGAATTCAGGTGATGAGACAGCAAGAAATATTTGATTTTCTCTGTGTTTACTTCTAGATCAACCTCCTTATTAGTGTCACTGTGTTTTTCTTTATGGTATCCACGTTCTCCCAATAGACTTTACA
This sequence comes from Cryptotermes secundus, assembly GCF_002891405.2. Lineage (NCBI taxonomy): Eukaryota > Metazoa > Arthropoda > Insecta > Blattodea > Kalotermitidae > Cryptotermes > Cryptotermes secundus. The sequence goes on along the minus strand of NW_019721770.1, from coordinate 492,288 downwards.
TCATGAACGTAGACCAGAAACTGCCCCATTTAATTTTAGTCCCACTTGGTTTTCCTGGACATTCCTAATATATTCTAAAGCGAAGTTGAAAACCAATGGCCATAAAGCATCCCCTTATTTTGGAGCATTTTGGACAGGGATCATATGAGAAAAATGTTTATCTATATGGACTTTACAATAGGTTTCATATTAACGCATTTTTATCAAACTTAACTAATGCTTTCCTCATGAAATTTCAGTAGTCTAGAAAGGTCTAAAAGTCTGTGATTGGAGAGAAGTCTGAAAGGAATTTTATTGTTTGGAGGTTGGTGCCTGTTGAAGGTTGTTGTTGGCTGTGTTGGTTTCCTGCCACTAATATATTTCCTGTTTGCAAGAGTAAAATAATGATTACCTCCTAACTGAAACTTAGATAGCAAGGCGCAGTTGGCCCTTTCAAATGCTTCCCATTTCTTCATCCCAAATACCTAAGGGTGCGGGGACTATAGGGACATATCCTGTATGAAATATACACAACTATCCAGTAGATGACGGAGCGGATGCCAACATATGCAGATGAATTTAAAAATCAGTCAACAGATGGCAGAGGAATCCCGATTAGTATAAAGCAAAACAAAATGGCGTAAAATGAGAGTACATTTATGCGGAAGTTATCGTTGCGTGGGAGTGTAGTACACATTTGTCAGTGGTTGTCTGGTGTGTTGGTGGCGAAGGAGGTGGACTATGTGTCCCTAAATTTGAATGGTGTGCAGTTAGTGTAGTATTTGAACATGGGGGTGGGTCTTCAGCCACTAGAATTTTCGGACTGTTTAACTGATAGTCCATATTTTAGAGAAAAACTTCACACGCACGAGAAGGAACTAGAAAGAACGAGTCAGCAAATAAAAGGTCTAGTGAAAGAAGTCAAAGACTTGCTCAGTGCTGCTAAAAGTAAGTTATGACATTTCATAAATATCCATCTCTTTTAAGACAGAATTCTGCATTTGTGTATAAATACTTCCTCATGGATTGACGTGAAGGTTAATTGAGCGTCAGTTTGCTGTCTGAATGATGAAGCAACGATCATTTGCGTAGCAACTTCTGAACAGTGACCATATGAATGGAAAGAAAACCGAGTATTTACCACACTGCATGTTGCGGACAAATTATAACTTGTAGATTCTAAAGGGTTCTGACGATGGTGTATGACACACAGGATTACTGGGGTTTTTTACTTTTTCCATCGTCCGGAATTCTAGGTAATAGAGAACACGACGTTTCGGAAACTGGATCTGTTTCCGTCTTCAGGTGAGAAAGGAAGACACCTACTCAGTTGGGCCCCTTTGAAGACGGAAACAGATCCAGTTTCCGAAACGTCGTGCCCACTATTACCTAGAGTGCCCTCTATTACCTAGAATTCCGTACAATGGAAGAAGTCCAAAAACCCAGTAATTCTGCTGAAATTATAACTTCTCATATAGACACAGAAAGGAAAGGTTAAGCAGTGTTAAATGGAAAATCACACAAGCAACTCCGTGAAGCAGAGTCCTGGGTCATTTATCCACTTAAGAATTTATTAACGTTTTATGGAAACCATTACTGTTTCCAGAAGAGCTCCCCACAGGTCCTAATCTTGAGCCAGATGAATTCAGTCCATACCACCTCATTCTGTATCTCTAAGATCAATTTAATATTATCCTCCTATCCACGTTGAAGCCTTCGTAGTGGTCTATTTCCTTCTGACCTTCACGAAACCGCGTATGCATGCTCCTTCCATCTGTGCTACACGCTTTTCCCATCTTATCTAGCTGCATTTTGTGAAGAGTACAAATTATGAAATTTCTCATGCAGTTTTCTCCAGCTCCTGTTATTTCATTCCTCTTGGGGAAAAAATATTCTTCTCAGTACCCTGTTTTCAAACACCCTCAGTTTGTATTCTTCCCTTAATATCAGAGACCAAGTTGAACATCCGGATAAAACTGCAGGCAAAATTATAGCTTTATATGTTTTAATCTTTATGTTTTTAGACTTCAGCTGGGAAGACAGGTTCCAAACTGAATGCCAGGAAGCATTACCCGAATTTAATCTGTTCTTAATTTTCTCATGAATTAAATTTTGATTTGTTAATGTCATTCAGAAGTATTTGAACTCAGCCACATTTTCAAAGGATCTGTTAGCTATCCTTGATTTTATCATGCATTCTGGTGACGAGATATCAACGTATACGTAGATTTCTCATGATTTACTCCCAGACCAACCTACTTAACTGGCATCAGTTATAGCTTCTTTGTTTTTCTTTTATGGTATTTATGATATACCATAACAGATTTACATCATCAGAATAGGCAAGCAGCAGATGTGTTCAATTTAATTTCGTAGTCAACGAGAAAAACGGTGGGGATAAGACTCACATTTTTATACCATTTTGAATAGGAAACATCAGACAAATTATTACTTATAGGAACTTTATTATAGATTTCCTTTAAAACGCATTTTAATAAGCGTGATTAGTTTCATGGGTGCACCAAACTCAATGAAAAATTTTACAGTACAATATAAATACAATATGCAGTGTACAAAATACAATGTGATATAAATAATACAGGGGATGGACAAAACTATGAAAACACCCAACAAAAAACACATTACCGTGACAAATATGGAGTAGGACAACCTCTGGCTTGCAGAACTGCTTGCAGTCTCCTTGGAATGGATAAAGAGAGGTCCTGTATGATTTTCAAGGGAATCTTGTACCATTCTTCCTGCAAAACTTTGGCAAGTTCTGTTAACGACGGTGGAGGTGGGTAGTGTGCACGCAGATTGCTCTCCAAAACAGACCACAAAGGCTCAATAATATTGATATCTGGCTATTGTCGGGGCCATGGCAGACGTGACACTTCATCTTCGTGCTCAGAAAACCAGTCCTGGACGATGTGAGCAGTGTGAACACGGGCATTGTCATCTTGGTAAATGGCATCACCATTGGGGAACAAAGTTTCCACCATGGGTTGGACCTGATCGCCCAAAATGGTCACATAGCCGTTGGCAGTGACGTGACCTTGCAGGGTAATGATGGGTCCCACAGAATACCACGATATGGCTGCCCATACCACGATCGAATCCCCGCCATGTTTCACTTTTGGCAGCAAACAGTCTGGATCGTAAGCTTGGGATGGCGTTCTCCAGACGTAAACTTCGGCCAGAAGTCAGAAACAGTGTGAAGGTGGACTCATCCGACCAAATGACCGTCTTCCAATACTCCATATCCAGGTTTTATGACTTCGGCACCACACTCTCCTCTTAGTGGCATTTTGATCACTGATGAGTGGCTCTGGAATTGCAGCTCGTCCAGAAATACCTTGTTTCTGGAGTTCCCTTCGTACTGTTTTGGTGCTGACAGGGTTTGTGAGCGTCACATTCAGTTCAGCAGTCACTTTTGCAAATGCAGTCTTCTTATTTTTTGTCACAATCCTACGCAATGTTCGTCTGTCTAGATCACTCAACACACATTTCCGTCCACGCTGGTATTTATCGGATGCGGTTTTTCCAGTCCTCTATGTGGTCATAATCTAGGATACTGTGCCTCGCGAAACACCAAAAACCTCGGCTGCCTTGGTTACGGAAGCACCCACCATACAGGTCCCCAACAATTTGCCCGCGTTCGAATTCTGTTAGCTCTGACATGATGCACTAAAAACTGCACAGAACACTGTCTCGACAACAGACGAAGCTTGCAACGTATTGCGGAGGTTGTACAGGTAGTGCTATTGGGCAGATACGACATCGTCACCTACAAACATCGCTAAAATAAACACTTCAATTCCGGCATATATTTCACAAGGTGTTTCCATATTTTTGTCCATCCCCCTTGTGAAATTTACAATCTGTAACCCTAAACTGCACTACAGTAACTGGAAAGTACTATTGTGGTACACGGTGTGTCCAGGATCCGTTAGGACTCTTTTTTTTTTTTATTTTGCCCTGCAGTGTCATCTGTTGGCGAGTTGTGGCGTTAAGATTCTTGAAATTTCAGCTGTGGATGTTTATAATTTAAAAGCACAAGCATCGCTGCATCATTTGTTCTGACCTTGAATGTAACAGTACTGTTCTGACGCTCGTCGGAAAATAGCGGTTGAACAGAGAGCCAACATAAAATTTTGTTTCAAGTTAGGTAAAACAGCCGGAGAAGCGTATGAAATGACGAAGAGTGTCTACGGTAGTGATTGTTTGAGTCGCTCGAACGTTTTTCGATGGTATGCTGTATTTCGTGACTGCAGGGAGGACATTGAAGACGCTCCACGTGCATCAAAGCCGAGATCAAGTCGCACTGAAGAAAATGTGGAAAAAGTGACCGAAATCCTTGCATCAGACAATGTGTTTCTGCAAGACTCGTCGAGGAGCTTTTGTGAATACCAGAAAGCACTGTGCATCAAATTTTGACCGAGGATTTGGGCAAACGGAAGGTCTTTGCGCGGGTTGTACCGCACGCGCTGTCAGGCGATGAAAAACATGCCAGAGTGGAACACTGCAAAGACATGTTATGGTCGGCCCAAAGTGATACAGAATTTACAAAAACGATTGTTACTTGTGACGAGACAAGGCGTTTTCAATATGAGCCTCTCACAAAGCGGCAGAGTGCAGCGTGGTTGAGCCCAAAGAAGCCGAAACCAAAGAAAGTGCGCATGCAAAAGAGTCTAGTAAAGACACTGCTAACCGCTTTCTTCGATTGCAAAGGAATCATTCACAAGGAATTTCTGCTAGAAGGTCAAACAGCAAATTCTGATTTATCTCGGAGTCCTCAAACGTTTGTGGGCGAGAATTCTTCGAATTCGATCTGAATACCGAGAGCAAGGTTCCTGGTCGCTCCTCCACGACAATGCCCCACCCCACACATCGAAGATCGTGCACGATTTTTAGGCCAAGAAAAGGATCACAGCCCTTGATCATACTCCATATTCGCCAGATTTGTCTCCAGCAGATTTCTGGTTCCCAAAAGTTAAGTTGACGATGAAAGGAGACCGTCACGGCACCATCCAGGATATACAAAGGGAATGTACCGCAGTTTTAAATGCAATTCCACAAAAGGAGTCCAGTGACTGTTTTCGAAAACTTTTCAATCTATTCCAGCTATGTATTGATTCAGAAGGAGACTGTTTTGAATAAAAAGAGTGACATTTTGAAAATAATTCACGTCTTGTAGTTTTAATGAACACAGTCCTAACAGAACCTGGACACACTGTGTATGTTAGCCTTATCTTTGCATGAACTTCAGCTCGTCTGCATTCATCTTTACAATCTGAAGAATATATCACAGATATTCTGAGAATTTAGACCAACATTTTGTAGCAGGTAGTCAATATATAGGTATTTTTTTTTTAACTTTGTTGACGGGTTCACGGCTCTGCGCTTCACGGCAGCCGGTGCACCGCCGGCTGCGGAAGGCACACGAATTTTACCGATGAATGAAAATGCCTCATGGCCAGTAACATTTGGAATGAAGGGAACTAATCAACTCGTGGACCGCTTGACTGCATTTTGTTTCAAGGCGAGCAGTACTGTTTGTTTATGATTTGTCAGCAGTAGGCAGCAGTTATCAGCTCCGTTAGTAGTTTGCTGTCAGTTACAGTTAGTGAGCAGTGTGGTACATCATGGTGTGGTATACTGTAGAGCAAAGGGATTTTCTGTATGACACCTATGTTAAATACGCTTCTGCTAGAAAGTATCGGCGAATATTTCGACGTAAGTTTCGTGATGAAAGAGATCCCAGCAGACAAGCAGTTCGCAATTTGGTGAATAAACTCGGAACAACGGGACTCCTAATAGACAAGAAAAAAAAAACATAAGCGCCGAGTGCTTACTGAATAGAAGTTAGATGACATAGGGGCCAGACTTGAACATACACCTAGAAAATCACTGAAACGTGTAGCTCAGTGGACTGGAGTGTCAAAATCTAGTGCAAAAATGGCAACACAGTTACTGAAGCTTAGACCCTATAAAACAACAATAATCCACGCACGCCTTGCAGCCGCGCAATCCAGCTAGCAGGGTTCATTTTTGCAGTTTGTTTCTATAGTCTGTCGCCAAAAGTGAGATGACCCTCTAGTGGCATCCTTTTAGGCTGAAGCATGGTTTCACTTCCAGAGATATACATAAATACGCAAAATAATTGCTACTGGAGTTCACAGAATCCACATCTAACTCACTAAGTTTCTCTCCGACCAATGAAAGTTGGTGTTTGGTGTGCTTTAAGTGCAAGAAGGATTGTTGCACCTGCGTTTTTAACGAAATAATTAATTGCGAAAGAAATATATACTTGTAGAGGAACAGCATTATCAACTCCTCATATGATGTGTGTATTGTAAGTACTTAATTCCGAACGGTATCTGCCGACAGGCATGCTGATTCATCGACAAAGTTCGTATGCGTCTCGCGCCAAGCGGCACATCTGCCGCCGTTGAGCGCAGAGCCGTGGAACCGGTCAACAGAATAAAAATCCTTCCAGTATATTGTAAAATAAGAGACTTTTTATGAGGTTCCAGTGGACGCCAGATTTTTCCTCCTTGGGGTAAAGCAGCTGGGGCTTTAAGCTGACAACTTATTTACATTTAGTTCCAAGGTTAGTAATGCATGGAGCTGCACCTCCAACCCCCCCATCTATCTTCATTTTGTGGTGATTAATTAAGCACAAGGACATCTTTATCTTATGACTGTGTTTTATGTCATTCTGTCCTGTGTACTTACACACAGGTGGCAGCTCCATGTTCCAAAATTTTGCCGTCAGAAGGATAAAGATGTACACGTAATTCAGTTTCTTCTTTTGCGGGCGCTGCGGTCCAAGGTGAGCCTTGGTCTCTTGGTGACTTTCGACTCCAATTTCTAGCGCCCATTCTCTTTCAGATGTTCCACAACTGAATACAGCCACCTGACAGCAGTTCTGCCTACTCTTCGTGCACCATCTAGAAGGCATCTACGTATACGAGTATAGGCACAGCACATTCCGTGATGTCATTTATAATCCCGTGATTTTCCTAGGTCGGTTTAGGTGTTCCCGCCCGGCTGCAGTCGTTGAAACTCCTCAACATTTAAGGGTTTTTACGGGGTGAGGTTGGAAACTCCACGCCCAACCCCCAACCTGTAGGGCGAGGGTATCCCTTTTTATATGGATTATCACCTTTGACCTGTCAGGCATGGGAGATCCTACCAGTATTTACGCTATCGCCAACATAGCTCTCAGGAGCCTATGACTACACAAGCCCCAGCACTACGTCAAAGTAGCGATACCTAGGAGGGGTGGGGATAACTCAGTTTAATGTTTAACGCAGAAAGGTGAGAGAGTGAGGTAAACGTATGAAAGGGATAAAGGAAGGGGAAAAAAGGGGTGAAGGGGTGAAATATGAAAGAAATGGTTCCTCCAGTGAATTTCAGTGGGGGTCTCCCGTAATATAAATGTCGTACTACTTTTCAGTTACTGTGTGCTGAATAGTTTATTTTGTACTTCTCTTCATCAGTACACCGCTGCTTGTAAGTGGATATGACAGGTCTAGACCATAATGCCGCCCACGTTTCAGGTCTGTTCGTTCTAACACCTGTTGTGAAGTATTGTGTCACACAACTTGCAAAAAGTCGCATCAAGTTTAAGGTCACGGTACAGTCAACAGAGGATACATCTTCCTGTGCAGTACTCGGTTGTCAGGCGCATATTTCACGTATTGGCAGTTTTCCATTTGTGTCCAGTTTTGCCATTCATGGTATTTGGTTTTATATACGTACGGGTTTTAATTTGTGTACACAGAAAACATCGCATTCACTGTAATGACATCTGAAAAAAGTGTTTTTACTTTCTAGATTACCTTCGTGAGGGCTTTTTCTTTCTGTTTTACGCCGAATGCGCCTGTAAATTATAGGTACACACGATTTTGTTAATTCTTAGACACACACTTTCTCTCTCGGCCTGTGGCTGTACAGCCCTTTGGACCTTGGCCACTTTTTCAGTTTCTTAATCCTACACACAGACGGTAGGACTCCGAGGACGAGTGTTCAGTCCGTCGTAAGGCCGCTACCTACACACAGAACAACACAAACGTAGAATAAACGCACACAGACTTCTATGCCTCAAGTGGAATTCGAACCCACGACCCCAATGTTCTAGCGGTCGAAGACGGTTCATGCCTTAGACGGCGCGGCACTGTGATCTGCGGTTCTTAGACCCATTCAGTCATAATTATGCTTTGGTGAGTATTCGTAGTAGCTGATGTATATATCTGGAAATTCCCTACCTTGTGTGGAATTTGACGTTACATTACCCTAGTCACGTGAGCATGCCATTGGTCCCTGTACTGAGGCAGTTCACATTTTCCGGGCTTATTTCTTTAAGATCCATTCTCACCTGTGTGTGGTCTCCTCCTTTAGGTTTCTTGGCTGAAAATTTTATGCGCATTTCTTGCATCTCCCGTGCACTCAAGGGGTATTCTGTAGAACAGAAAATATTATGCGCTGTCGGGGGCAAAATTTAGCATTCTGAATGTAAAATACTGATGTGAATTTTATTCATTAATCAGATGAACAGAGTATGCGGCAGTTGGATACAGGACTTACATGGGCGGTATCATCCTTGGAACTATTTGATGGATAGTGTTAGCTGTGTGTACCATCTGCCACATGTTCATTAATCCAGCTATGGTTTCATCCGGTTACCAGAATAAGCATCGGTTGTTTCTCTACACTTGTAACTGGGTGATCTTTGTGTTAGATGGTTTTCTTGGAGGTAGGAACCAGGGTTCACGCCAGTCTATATGCCGTCCCAGGCGACAAGGAGTTCCCACCCGGAGTTCAGAATAGCTCTACTTTTTCAGAATTTTGTCACAATAATACGAACTTCTAAGACAGTAACGGGAATCTCAATTGGTGTCGGCATGCATAAAATAGGGGCTAAAGAAATACAATAAAAATTATGGGGTCACTCAGTTGCGCAGGTCGTGGTGTTAATGCCTGCTTGAGGTTACGGGATTAGCAGCTCTTTGAGTTCACATATTCACATTATTGCATAACATACTATTTAGCTGACTGCCAATTGTGGTCATGATAAGAAGAAAGAACAGCAGAAATTAATGTTCATTTAACAAACAGTTAAGAATGAGATCATAACATTTGCCGTTCCAAGTGGTCGCTTTGTGCGCCTGCGCGTACATCGGCCGTGTTGGGAACCGAACTTCATGCTTCCGGCAACAGTAATTACCTGTGGCACGGAGGCTAGGGCTCTGATGTCGCCCATATCTGTAAGTTGATGTAGACACAACAGTGACTTGCTGATAACATGGCTAGAGCAGTTCAGTGACCACGAAAGTTCACACTACAGAATGTCTCTGATGTCATACAAGGCACGTGGACTGGGCCAGGTGTTCATGCAATATGACTCCCAAGATAACAATATCTAATACTGTACTTCTTAAGAAAATAATGCATTCAGCATGTATAAGCTAAGTTCCTAGAGTACTTCTTCAGGCTTTGATGGTAGTTCGTAGCTAATCTTCATGGACAATTGCCGACGTTTCGGAAAACATGGCTGTTTCCACCAGGTATAATCATCCAAGATCCTTTTTTTAAATACCTGCCCTTGAGTTGGCCAAAAACCGATAGTTGTTGCGTAAGAATGGACTGTTCCATTAGAAACTGAACGTCTGAAAATTCCGCAGGGAGGAAAATTAAATTTATTTGTTTAAACCCAGTTCTTGATATGACAGTTCATAAATATTGATTCAGGTGCCGGTGTAGTTGGTTTCAAGGGCGGAGGTCGATGAGGTTAGGGATGAAACAGGTACTTTTTTTTGTTTGTTTATCCGCGAGATAAGCAGGTATACGTGGTCTGTCCAAAAATAAACCGAACTTGTTAAATATGGCACCAAGGAGCCAACACAGGTGACTCGCGACAGTGGCGCTGTGTAGCGGTGACCTTAAGCTTTAACCTGACACCTGCCCGATCACACCACTTCAATTAGTCATCGAGTACATGCGGTAGAGTGAACCTGTCTCTTGTGCCATTTGCGATTCTTGCAAGTTGAAACATGAAGGACCTTGAGGAGCAACTCGTTTGCATGAAATTCTGTTTCAAATTGGCAAACACTTTTACAGAGACTTCAGATGTTGAAGCAAGCTTATGGAGAGGATTGTTTAAGCCGTTCACAATGTTATGAATGGTACCAACGTTTCAAATCGGGTAGGATGTCCACCTAAGACGATCCCAAACCTGGACGGCCTTCCACATCAACGGACGATCATGTTGAGAAAGTGAGTGCTGTAATTCGTGAAAATCGCCGCCTAACTGTCCGTGAAGTTTCTGAAGAAGCAGACATCAGTAAAAGTTCGTGCCACACAATTTTGACCGAAAAACTGGAGATACATCGTGTTGCTGCAAAATTTGTGCCACGTCTTTTGACAGATTAGCAAGAAGCGAACTGTGTCACGGTCAGTCAGGAGCCGTTTGATCGTTCAAATGCTGACGAAAACTTTCTGAAAAATGTCGTAACAGGTGATGAAACGTGGGTGTACGGGTACGATATCGAAACAAAAGCTCAATCGTCGCAGTGAGTGGGAAAATCGTCGCCGCGACCAGAAAGAGCACGCCAGAGTCGATCAAATGTGAAGGTGTTGTTGAACTTTTTTTAACGGAAGGGCGTCGTTCATCATGAGTTTGTTCCACATGGTCAGACAGTCAATGGACATTTTTACTTGGCGGTCATGAAGCGTTTGAGGGAGGCAAAGCGAAGGAAGACGCCGGAGGGGTGGAGAAACCAGACCTGGATGCTGCACCACGACAACGCACCTGCTCACACGTCACTCCTCATCCGTGAATTTTTGGCGAAGCACGAGATTTCTGTCGTCCCCCAACCCCCCTAATCTCCAGATTTTGCCCCTGCAGACCCTTTTTTGTTCTCACAGTTGAAATCCACTCTGAAAGGTCACCGATTTCAGACGATAGAAGAGCTAGAAGAAAATTCGCCACGGGACTTTGGAAGCGGTGTATGGACAGTGGAGGGGAGTACATTGAAGGAGACAAGTCTTGTAAGCTTATCAATAAATGTTTTAAAAAGAAACTTCGGTTTCCTTTTCGACAGACCAGGTACAACAGCTGTTGCCAAATAACGGCTTTGCAAACATGTTTACACGGAAACAATTGCATGGAAGTAATGGAACGGTGTTTTCTGTGCGGTCCGTACCGAAATGTTATAAGCAGGACAGCGAGAGTTTGTTGAGCTGGTTGATGAGTGACTGAGTTATGGAACTGCTGAGGTTCAGTCGCTGTGAGCTTTTGCTGTTAAAAGTGGTAGCTGAGGTCGGGGATTGTTCGGGAATCCAGAGGAAAGGGAACGTCCGCCGTTGAAAACCGCTACCGAGGAACTGATAGTGAAGACATGAATGTGGGCACTAGTGCATGTGTAATAGTGGATTGTAAAGTGTAATCACGCGCTGTATCAAAGGGTCCAGATAATCCGATCATCAATCCAAAAGCCGCGTGTAGTCAGTCACGTGACAAATTTTCTCAGAAGTGGGATTGGATTGGCCAGATTATCAAACTTAGACAAGGTGGATGTCTGGCTAGAAGATGTGTAGGCCGTGCCAGAAAGGATGATGGCCAGGTTAGATGCCTATCAAGAAAAGATGGATGTCTGGCCACAAGAAATGAAGGACGGTCGAAAAGAGACGACGACCTGCAAAGAAGCGACGAAGGCCCATCCAGAAAAGATGGAGTCAAGTCCAGAATATGAAGCCCGCAGCGGTGCATCAGGAAGACCCTAAAGAAGAAGCCGCGCTGGAGATGATCGTAACTCTGAAGGAGCGGTATGGTGACCGGCATCAAGCCGGGCTCCGCCGACAGCCGAAGAAACGGACCCATGGCGATGGTGGTCCCGGAGGAAGTTGGCCACCACCCGCAGATGGATGACCCGCCACGCAGTTCTGCGTCGCGCAAGCGACACGGTCGTCAGGGAGCAGACAAGGACGATGTTGTACGCGGAACTCCTAAAGGACGGAAGTTCGAGAAGAGACGTCTGGCGCGACCTCAGTTAAACAATGGCGTAAGGAACTGAGGCCTGAGACGAGAGGTGCGTCTGAGGAGCAAGGAGACATTTTATGAAGCCATCGGACTGATGGTCGCGAAGCGAGCAGTTGAGTTTTCCAATGGGTTAGGGGGAGTGACTGACTGTACATTGTGGAGAGGTCAGCCCCCTCCGAAACGAAAGAAGAGACTACTAGCACCTTAAGAGCCGGAGATGTAGGAGTATTGACAACTCTTGGAGCTTATGCCCGCACGACCTTAAAAAGATAATGGTGGTACACCTGGCCCGGCGGACTTTATCAGGGAATCGCTCGGGACGAGCGGCCTTAAGGAGAGAGAAGCAGGAGTAGTTGGAGAGTAATCACCGTGAGAAATGAGCTACCGGGAAGGAAGGCGAGGCCGATCACAGATGTCGCAAGCACAGCCCTCGGAAAAGAAGAAATGGCGGTACACCTGTAAGGATGGAGCAGTATGGCATGTAGACCCGTTGCTGGGCAACGACCGCGAGATAAGACATTATACAACAGCCGTTACTGAGTAACGGCTTCGCAAACAAACCTGTTCCCACGGCAACAGTTGGACTACAACAATGAGGAACGACTTTTTCTGTGCGGTCCGTGCCGAGGTGTTATACGCGGGACAAGTTTGGAGCTGCAGTCAGTTGAGTTGAATTGAGTGGAGTTTGTCGAGAGTTGCTGTAGCTGAGGCCGGGGACAGTTCAGAAACCCAGAGTAAGGAGAACGTTGAAGCCACTACCGAGCAACGGCTAGGGAAAACTGAGAAGACTTTGTATGTGCTGTAGTTAAAGTAATCTTTGGAGTGTGTATCTCAGTGAGACTGTCGTAGTAATTTATAGTTACATTATGTAAGAGTATAGTAAATCCAACTACCAATCCCAGCCCCATCTGTAGTCACTCATACATGTGACACTATGTAGTTCATTTAACAGCGCTGTAAGTAGCTGAAATTATGTAGCATTGAATTGTAGGATCATTAGCGAATGATGAATTGGAAAGAATATGGAAGGAAGCGTTCGTTGCCTAGTACTATCCAAATATTTGCATGGAGGATCTGAGAGAAACCACGAAAAATCTTTTGTGATTGTGTCCCGGCCGAGATTCGAACCGAGCACCACCTGAGTACAGGTCAGAGATATTGATAACGCCGACCGAGCCAATTTGCTCAGTGAAACGGGTAGGACATTGACATGTCACATAATATTCCGTTTATAGGCCATAGAAACCCCGACAATAATTTAGAATTTAGAAGTGTACTGAAAATTTATAGCAACTTATGACGTTAAGATGTAATGTGCGAAATACGCCCGTTGATTAGGATTTCTGTACCAGGATACATGTTAAGATTCACACCTTGTGTCACCAGTCATCCACATGGGACTTTATCATCAGCTGGTATGACGAGCACACCCGCAAAAAGGGTTACACTATCAGTTATTCACAACGCTCCCGTAGTTCCGTATACATTGATATTCACGTCGCATACAGTGAAAGACAATATAACTTTAACGCACTGCTGTTGCGGCGAAGGGACGACGCGAATACTACCATTCCGGCATGCAAACCCAAAAGAAGGGAACAGAAATCGTCTTGTTTTCCGTTATTTTCTTTGCTTGCACTTCGTAGGCAATCCGAATAGTGTATAGCTGGTCTTTGGTATCTCCGGTCTACGTGATTTCCGAACAGTCTTCTTACTAGTGTACAATTGCTTTTTGTTACGTGGACCGCCTCTGTGGTCTAGTGGTCAGAGTGCTGGCTACAGATCCAGAGGTCCGGGTTCGATTCCCGGCGCTACCAGATTTTCCGAGAAGTATGTCTAGAAAACCGAAATTAACGGCCTTGAGGATTCGTTGCGCTGACCATGCGATACCCTCTGTCCGCTAAAGTTGGCACTAACTTCGCCGACAAGCGGCGGTCGCTCGGTCGGTATACTTCACTTGCGGACTCAAGCCACGGAGTTTTTTTTATTCTATTGGCCATACTGGTATGTACTCGGAACGTGCGAGCTTGCGACCGCATTCTTTGACGTCTAAAGTTGAAACAATGTTTTCCAACCGTACATTTTTTTTTGTTGGGACCTGCTACGTCATACGAAGGCGGGACCAGGGACGATTATATGACATTCTGCTAGTGAAGTGATAACTTTTGTTGTAATGAGAGCAGGTCCCCTTTCTTCCTGTGGTTGTATTTCCCTTCAGTCCTAACATGTCAGGCTTCTGTTGACAGCGACGTAAGGGGAGTATAAGGAAGTTCGTTGGGGGCTAGGTAGGATCAGGGGAGTAGTAACTTGCGGCAAATGCAGAGGGCTTATCTCCGTGGCTTCAGTGTAGCAACACGTGCTTTGGGCCGTTTCGAGGAATTGAAGAGTAGGCGGGATGAAGGATGTTTTCGTCATTCCCACCGTCCACAGAACTTCCTTGTACGGCCTCTGCTGAAGGCAGTTTCATTTCCTGTAAGGAAAAAGTACAGAAATTCCGTCTGTTTGATACTAAACTGGGACCGCCTCTGTGGTCTAGTGGTCAGAGTTCTTGGCTACATATCCAGAGGTCCGGGTTCGATTCCCGGCGTTAGCAGATTTTCTGAGAAGTAGTGGTTCTGGAACGGCGTCCCCTCAGCCTCATGAAGATAATTGAGGAGCAATTTCAAGGAAGTAGCGGCTCCGGTCTAGAAAACCGAGATTAACGACCGTGGAAATTCGTTGCGCTGACCACGCGACATCCCCTATTTGCTAAAGTTAGTACTAACTTCGCCGACAAGCGGCGGTCGCTCGGTCGCTATAGTTCGCTTGCGGACTACAGACCATGGAGTTAGTTTTTTTATACTAAATTGAAATCATAGCGAGTTTTTTAAGCGTGTTAAATTTCCTCGCTAATCGTAATTTTGTTGGGTCCGTGACACTCACTGGACAACACCGAGTATTTGCTTCAGATCCTGCTGTGTTGTGTAGTTGAATGGCCGCCTCGATGTCACACCGCTGATGGCCAAGACGGACGTGTACTGCACGGTTTGTTCTTCCACAATGCTTTCGTTTCTCGTCACGTATCTACTCGTATGTTGCGTACTGATGGAGCTGCACTGCGCGATGGCCCCATTTGCTGCCGTGTACGGGCTACGAAGGGTGTTGAAACAAATTGCATTCTGTTGCTGAAGGTTTTCTGCTTCGGGACTGGAATTTTACTCTTAGCATGCATGCGTATCACGTTCGATTTTAGATAGAACTGTACATATTAGACACGTGGTGTTGTATGTTAGTCGATACTGAAGGACTGGAAGGACGTTTACAGCCTTGACTTTGTATAAAAGAAGGAGCCGCACCATAGCTCAAGCGGTTAGTTGCTGGCTTCCCACCGCGGCGGCCCGGGCTCGATCCCGGGTCTGGTCAAGTGGGATTTGTGGTGGACAAAGTGGCACTGGGGCGGGTTTTCTCAGAGTACTTCGGTTTCCCCTGCCAATCTTCATTCCACCAATTGCTCCACAATCACCCTCACCTATCATCTGGAGCTGGTACAATAGGCCAGAAGTGGCCGCAGTACAAGGGACTTAGTCCCACCCCACTAGCAATAAAAATAATTGTATAAAAGAAGCCAGTGAGAATTGTGTTGGGCCGCGGGTTTTGTGACTTTTATCAGTCCGAATGATTCGTTTTGGTTCTCTTATCAAGTTTGTGTTTGTGTTCATTTCTGTTATCTGCCAATTGTGAATTGTAGAAAGTAAAGAGAAAACTGTCCCTGTGCTTAACTAATTAAGCACTACGCCATGAAGACGCGTGGGAGAGTGGATATGTAGATCCACGTATTCTTGACCTAGGCATTAGTTGAGATTGTACTTGGGGAAAGCAAAACGGACTATACGAAATGAATGGTAAAGGAGTGAAGGAAAAAAGAATTACAGAGAGACAGAAAGGAGCCGGGATAGTTCAGTCCATATAGCAATGGGTTACGGCTGGACGGCGGGGGTTAGATTCCCGGCAGGGGCGAAAGATTTTCTCCACATCTTCCAGACCGATTCTGGGTCCCACCCAGTCTCTTGTTTCCTCGGAGGTAAAGCGGCCAGGCCGTGAAGCTGACCAATCACACTTTGAATGTTCGGAGTTTGTATAGGGCAGGTTCGCTCAGGGCAGTGGCAGAAGAAATCTTAAAATATAAGTTAGATTTAGCGGGAGTGCAGGAGTTCAGATGGGATGGAGATGGCATCACAACAGCAGGAGACTATACATTTTTCTATGGAAAGGGGAATGAAAATCATGAATTAGGTACAGGTTTTTTCGTACATAAGAGAATCGTATCAGCAGTTAAGAGGGTAGAGTTCGTTAATGATAGGATAAGTAAGTTGGCCGATAACGTTCGGGATTAACTAGTTACAATGGCCGCGCCATAGCTCAAGCGGTTAGTCGCTGGCTTCCCACCAAGGCGGCCCGGGTTCGATCCTTGGTCTGGTCAAGTGGGATTTGTGGTGGACAAAGTGGCGCTGGGGCGGGTTTTCTCCGAGTACTTCGGTTTCCCCTGCCAATCTTCATTCCACCAATTGCTCCACGATCACTCTCACCTATCATCTGGGGCTGGTACAATAGGCCAGAAGTGGCCGCCGTCCTGAGTGGACCAATTTGGACTCCACCCCCCACCAAGCGAATTAAAAAAAAATATTTACAAATCACAGATCACAGGAGATGCTGAAAAAGCTGCCTCTGTTAATTGCAGATCGATGTTACCTTCGGCGACAGACTGTAGAAACCAACTGCAAAAATGAACCCTGCTAGCTGGATCGCGCGGCTGCAAGGTGTGCGTTCATTACTGTTGTTTTATAGGGTCTAAGCTTCAGCAGTTGTGTTGCCCTTCTTGCACTAGACTCTGACATTCCAGTCTCTTGAGCTAGACGTTTCAGAGATTTTCTAGGTGCATGTTCAAGTCTGACCTCTACGTCATCTCATTTATCCTCAGTAAGCACTCGGCGCCTATGTTTTATTTATTTTTTCTGTTAAAGAGTCCCGTTGTTTCAAGTTTATCCACCAAATTGTGAGTTGTTTGTATGTTGGGAACTCTTGCATGACAAAATTTACGTCGAAATTTTCGCCGACACACAGGTGTCATACAGAAATACACATTGCTCTAAAATATAGTCCACCATGACGTACCACAATGGTCACTAACTGTAACTGAGATCAAATTGTTAATGGAGCTGATAACTGCTGCCTGCTGCTCACAAATTGTAAGGAAACTCCAATGCATGTACCGCACTGCTCGCCGTGAAACACGATGCCGTCAAGCGGTCCACAAGTTGATTATTTCCGTTCATTCCAAACGTTATTGGCCATCAGGTATGCTGATTCATCGGCAGGATTAATGTGCCCTTCGCAGCCGGCGGTGCACCGGTTGCCGTGAAGCGCAGTGCCGTCAACCGGCCGACAAAGTTTAAAAGCTCTATATGTATATATATGTATATATATATGAATACATAGGCAATAAAGGATTTTACATTTTATAAAGGTGCTGGAATATACAAATACAGTGGAACCACGCTTAACGAGCATAATTCGCTCCAGAATCTTACTCGTAATGCGAAACACTTGTTAAGCGAAACAATGTTTCCCGTGTAAATTAATGTAAAATACGATAATTCGTTCCATGCCGAAAAAAATACTCAAAAAATGTTATGTACATATAACGTTTATTCAAAGATTGTTAAGGAGCGTGAATCATCTTCATCTTTTCTTATATGCGGAATGAACCAACCTGGAATGCGAATTCGATTTGCAGAAAATAAAAAAATCGAAATAATTAGTTTATTATTTATGCTACATATCTAATTCTTTTTTACTAGAAAGCTGTCTAGAGACATTTGTTTTTGCCGACTCTTCAAAATTTGGTGAAAATGCGACACAGCATTATCATCAAATAAATTTGTAGCGCTCATAGCCACTGCCTTATTAGGGTGATGCTTCTCATTGTACGATGCAACAGTTTCCCATGCTTTCAGCATTTCTCTTATTGCGCCAGAAGATTGTTGCTTTGCTGTTACCTCCTGCTCCTCCTCCTCCTCGAGGATAGTGCAGATCGTTGATGTAGACCGATTGTATGTGCGTGCTAGATCAGCCACGCTCACACCTCGTTCTCGCTTATCAATGATTGTACTTTTCATTTCTACAGTTATTTTTATTCTCTTATGGCTGTCTTTTTGCGGCTTTTTCTTCGGGGACATTTTTGCAAGGGTTATTAAACTTGCACAAAAGAAAATCACAAATAATATATCTGAACACAAGTTTGGAAAAATGTATGATCACAAACGACACTAAGACTCTAGCGGAACGAGTGCTAAACACAGACTGATGTAGCAGGCGCACAATCCGGGACTTCCCCTCTCGTCACTCGTTATGCGAAACGTCACTCGTTAAGCGAGTCACTTGTTTACAATTTGTTTTGCTCGTTATGCGAATTACTCGTTATGAGAGGTACTCATTAGGCGAGGTTCCACTGTACTAAAATTCCACAGGCATATTTAAGAACTCCCGTATCAGGTTTGATCTCGAAGTGGAAAATTTCAGAAACAGTCGTATTACTCTGGACTAAATGTATTACTTGCAGAATCTGAGAACTACTGCTCTAGAAGGCGGTTACTTAATTTCTGTGGGTTAAGGACGCTATCAGCAACTAGACTGTATTGCGTCGAGTGATAGGATATAAATGAATTGGAAAGGGTTTGGGAGGAAGTGGGCGTGTTCCAGTCGCGGCAGTATCCCAGAATTTGATTGGAGGAGCTGAGAAAACCCCCCCAAAATCGTATTTTGATGCAAACTTTTATTGCAGTGGTATGACGTGGGCAATAATTTTTTATTTTTTTTTATTGCTAGTGGGAAGGGACTAAGTCCCTTGTACTGCGGCCACTTCTGGCCTGTTGCACCAGCCCCAGATGATAGGTGAGGGTGATTGTGGAGCAATTGGTGAAATGAAGATTGGCAGGGGAACCGAAGTACTCGAAGAAACCCTGCCCCAGCGCCACTTTGTCCACCACAAATCCCACTTGACCAGACCCGGGATCGAACCCGGGCCGCCGCTGTGGGAAGCCAGCGACTAACCGCTTGAGCTATGGCGCGGCCTGGATTTCTGTGGGATAGTCTTAAATGGAAATAATTAATAGAAGACCGCTGAAGAAACCAGACGTGAGAAGATACACAAAGGGATACAGGACATGACCTATAAAAGAAACATTTTTGCGAGGATGCTGAAGACCGAAGAAAGTTTGGCAGTAGGATGATATTCCTTGCAAGAAATGTCTTCTGATGGTGACGATAATGAAGTAAACCAGTTGTCACGTTTACATGCTTCATCGTCGTTTTATCGCTGCGTGCCCATGAATTCTCCGAACAAAAACTTGTTACGTTGAAAGTTGGATCACCGTCGAGGGTATGGGAGGAAATGTGTGAAGTGCTGTATTACGGATTCAGTGACATACGTGGCCTATCGACTATTGTCCTAATGGGTCTCGGATATTCCTGCACTATTATTCCTCAACGATTCATTTGTCTGCCCATCTTGGACACGTAATGACTCGTTACTGCGCTGCAACTACCATTTTCCTCTTTTTCTGTTAGAAGTACGCCTGCCACTGAACGCAACCTGTTGCTCCTCGTGAAGGATATCGGACAGTACTCGACGTAACTGAACACAGACCATTCGAATGAGCGCCAATTATTGCAACTGATCGCAAACGTTTTTGAAACTTGTCAGCTTTGAATGTGACTAAAGTGAGATGCATGAAAGTATCATCGTTAAGTGGGCCCACTGTCGCCTCGCATAGAGCATATTTGCTTTGCAAGGGAGAAGCCCACCACAGATGATCAGTAAAGGTAAAAGGTGAAGTTATCCCTGGTAAAGGCAAAGTCCCTCTGCTTAACTAATTAAGAACTACACCACGAAGGCGTATGGTAGAGTGGATATATAGGTCCACACTTCTCTTGACCTCGGCACTTGATGGTAGTGAGTGGTCAGCTTCACGCCCCGGCCGCTTTACCCCAGGGGAAAGAGTCCCCGGTACCCATTGGATAGGAGCTTGGATGGACCTCAGAGCTGGTCTGGACGACGTGGAGAAGAGAAAATTCTTGACCCTACCGGGATTCGAACTCCGACACCTAGGTCGTCCAGCCGGTAGCCAGTCGCTATACCAACTGTGCTATCTCGGCGCCGTTTAATAATAAATGAAAAGCAATAAAATAAAATAATCGCAGAAAAGTTATCCCCGTGCTTAATTAAGTAAGCCCTATGCCATGCAGTGCAAGGTTGTTCTCTTCTCCCAACCTCCTATACAATGGCTGGTTAGTTAGTTAGTTATTGGAGAGGGTGGGTTTCCCCATGCACTTGGACCTGTAGTGGTCCATTATGCTTCCCTCTATGATTTCTACCAGTCTTGTATCCTACCGGTATTGGTGCTTATCATCAGTTCCGCCCAGCCAGCGAGACCGGCTCTACTAGCTGAGAGGTATCTATAATGCTTCCCCCATCTACCAGAGGTATTAGTGATTGCTGTTGGGCGGGAAACGTCCGCAATTTTGGCTCAGTGACCTCCTTTGGAGGTATGAGGTTCTTTTACGTGCCGTAAAGCTACGACACGGGACCCACGGCTTAAAGTCCCTCCCGGAGGACTTGTTCCCTGAATTTTTCCGCCCTTAAAAATTCGACGACCTCCGCCGGGTATTTGAACCCGCGTACTACGAGTCATGAGGTGGGAACGTTACCTCTAGACTACGGAGGCCGCTTATACAATGGTTACCGGGGGTAAAGCGACCGGGGCGTGAAACTGACCACGCACCTGCAGCTAGTGCCGAAGTCAAGAAAATGTGGATCTATACTTCCACTCCCACACGCATTCATGGCGTAGTGCCTAATTAGTTAAGCACAGAGACGTTACTTTTTTTTTTTACCACAGCATCCAGACCGACTTTGGGGCCCACCCAGCATCCTGTCGCATGGGTACCGCGGGCGTGAAACTAACCACTCACCTCCACACCCCCATATGCCTTCAGGGCATAGTGCTTAGCTGATTAAGCGCAGGGACAGTTTTACTTTACCTATGCCATGAAAATGTATGGGGAGTGGAGGTATAGCCCCACGTCGGTGATTAGTGTTCGCATGGGAGTATAATACTGAAATGGTTCTAGTAGGAGTAGTTTGTGAGTGTGTGGACTTGATTCAATACGGTACCGGGCTCTTGTAAACAGTTCGGACTGCATAAAAGACAGGGAATTTCGAGACCAGCTGGGCTACTATTAGCTTCACGCGAACTCTGCTCCATGTAGTTACGAGAACTTACGTAAGACAGCAAGGAGTCTGAGTCATTAATTACAGATGTTCGGATCGGAGTGTGTAAATGCAAGCAAATTAGCAAGGTAAACCAATATACACATACCGCAAATGGGTTTTGTATGCCTGCTGTTGGAACCTCTGTAAACAGAATTCCACAATACGAAGGTCTCAAAACAGCGTCACAGAAAATGTAATCTATTGGTTACGGTGATCAAATAAATTTGGATGAGGTAGGCGGGGCATGTCACGTGTATGGGAGGTGACAGATGTGTGCAGAATGTTACGAGATAGAAGGTGAAGGTAAAGGTAAAGCTATCCCTGTAACAGGCCGTGAAGGCCCATACGGTTGTGAGACGTCGAGGCTAACACATTTTCTAGACAGTCGGCTCACAGATGGTGAGGTTGTCAGCCTTACGCGCCTGCCACCCTTCACTGCCAGGAAGATTCCTGGTACTCATTTCTGTTAGAGGCTGAGTCGACGTCAGGTCCATAGTGTGGCTGGAATGATTAGGTAAATTGAAAAGAATCCACCTCATCGAGACTCGAACCCGCGATCTTCCGGCTTGTAGCAACCAACTACGCAACTGCGTGTCCCAGAATGTTACAAGATGTGGGTTAAACTCCAGTTGACTTAGGGTAGAGTCTAGTGAATATCACGGCGCACATTCGGATTCATTAAAAAACGCGCGAACTTTTCGACCATCTGAGATTTTCAAGAAAACCTGCCCCGTGAAGTGAATAGTGGCAGATACCGTGAAGCAGTGATGGGTTGGTGCTTGTTAAAACCGCCACTGGAAAAACTGTGCCTGCAGGGAAATGTGTAGTACAATGAAGCGAAGTAGTGCTTGAAGGTGAAATGTGTAATGTTTATACGAGCCATGAGTTATGAGAGCAGAACCCCCTGCCCCAGTACCTACACTGCATATGATTCAAGCTCGTCATCTCCCGTATTTTGAATCTGATCATAAGCGTGGTGTTTCCGATGTTTTCTAAGTCGCCAGATTTGAGTTGCCCGTCAAGCAGCAACTGTGATGTGACGCCTGTGTCAGGTGGACCGTTACCAACGTTTCGGAGGAGCATGCAACCTCTATATCAAGTCTTGAAAAGTGAAACGTGGTGGGGATAGTCCTGTAGGGAGTGTGAGCACCGTCATTGTGGCCCCAAGATAACTAACAGGAATAAGGAGAACCTGATATTTTTGATCCGTAGTCTTTATTTTCATTTATACTCTTCGCCAAATAAAATTAGAATGATCAAGTTAAAGACTACGAGATGGGAAGGCCATGGAGGAGGAGAAGAATGCGTATAGGATTTTGTGGGAAAGATTGCTACTAATTAGTCCAGAACCTTTTGTCTTTTTGTCTGCTGTCTAAAAACGTAAACATTAGAATATACAAATGTTTAATTTTGCCTGTGGTTCTGTATGGGCGTGAAACTTGGTCTCTGACATTGAGAGAGGAACATTGACTGAGGGTGTTTGAGAACAGGGTGTTGAGGAGAATATTTGGACCGAAGAGGGATGAAGTGACAGGTTGAAGAAAACTGCATAATGAGCTTCATAATTTGTACTCTTCTTCAAGTATAATTACAATGATCAAGTCGAGGACGAGATGGGAAGGGCGTGTAGCACTCATGGATGAGAAAAAGAATGCGTATAGGTCTTTGTGGGAAAGCCAGAAGGAAGCAGATCACTAAGAAGACAGGTGTAGATGGGGGATGATATTAAATGGATCTTCGGTAGGATGGGGTTGTATGGACTGGATTTGTCTGACTTAGGGTAAGGAACATTGGAGGGGGTTCATGTGGACACGGTAATGAACTTTTCGGGTTCCATAAAATATTGGAGAATTGCTGAGTAGATGAGTGACTGGCGGTTTCTCAAGAAGGGCTCAGCTCCATGGAATTAGTTCTTCCCTTGGAAAACGATGTTGTTAAGGGCCAAATGTTCTGTACATTGACGGCCATCAATGAACTTACTGGGTGTCAGTATTGCCATTTCAGTAATTTCTTTTCTACAGTGCAAGATGCAGTTGACGCGTGCAGTTGCTTACTTCGAATGTTGATATATTTTCTATACCATTACTACCCGGTAAAAGATGAATGTATCCATGCAACAGGCCATGGAGGCCAATAGGGTTGTGAGACATCGAGGCTCCAACATTTTCCAGACATTCTANCTTCATGCGCTGGCCGCCTTTTATCCCCCAGGTAGTTTCCTGCTACTCATTTCTGTCAGCGGCTCAGTCGACCCCAGGCCCATAGTGCAGCTGGAAGGATTAGATGAATTGAAAAAATCCAGTGGCCATATCGGGAATCGAACCCACGACTTTCCGGCTTGTAGCATAGTGCCTCAAGCAACTACGCTACGGCGTGCCCCCTTTCTACGCGGTATGTGTAGTGTATTTAACGACGTTGTTAGTAACTCAGGCTGTATACATGGCATGGTTGAATGACAGTGAATAATGAATTTAAAGGGATGTGGAAGGAAGCTGTCAGGTCTAATTTAAGGTGCGAACCCGCTTTTTGCCTGGAGGGAGTGAACAAAAGCATGATAAATCTCAGTCGGGGTAGTCTTACCAGCCGAGATTCAAAATGAAAACCTCCTGAATCCAAGCCAGAAGCGGTACTGCTCGAGCCGTGTCATAACCCCGGTTACTAGATTATGGGGTGCCATAACCATGACTACCCACTCACTCACGGAGCTGAGCCCTTCTTGAGAAGCCGCCAATTGTGCAGCAACTCAAGAATTTCCCAGCATTTTATGGAACCGGAAGGTTCATTACCATGTTCACAAGAATCCCGCACTGGTCACTATCCTGAGCCAGATCAATCCTATCTATACCATCCCATCCTATCTCTCTAGGATTCATTTTAATATTTTTCACCCACCTACGCCTTTTAATTCTTTTTTTAATTCGCTTAGTGGGGGGGGGGAGTCCAACTGGGTCCACTCGGCACGGCGGCCACTGATTGGCCTATTGTAGCCTGTCCCGGGTGATTGCGATGATGGAGAATTTGGTGGAATGAAGATTGGCAGGGAAAACCGAAGTACTCGGAGAAAACCCGCCCCAGCGCCACTTTATCCACCACAAATCCAACTTGACCAGACCCAGGATCGAACCCGGGCCGCCGCGATGAGAAGCCAGCGACTAACCTCTTGAGCTATGGCGCGGTCCACCTACGCCTTGGTCTTCCCAATGGTCTTTTTCTTTGTGGCTTTCCCACCAATATCCTATATGCATTCCTCTTCTCCCCAATTCGTGCTACATTCCCTGCCTACCGCATCCTCCTTGACTTGATCACTCTAATTATACTTGGAGAAGAGTACAAGTTATGAAGCTCTAACCCTGACTGCCACAGAATGTAAGTCCACTCGCGTTGGAAATGGAATCTTCACGGCTGCGGGAGTTCAGCTTTTATGATTTGTGTGTGTACTGTCGAAATAGTGTGTTGTTTGAATTGCCTCATAATATCTTTCTTCACGAAGATAGTATACTGACGCTGTAAAAGTTGGAAATGTTGCTGACGTCTTGTGCGTTCTACGTACTGCCCATTGAATACTGGAATTAAGACGTGATGTGATACGAGTATGTGGCGTTTCGAAAGGAGCCCATTTTGTATTAATTGTATCTGCTTGTGGCTTCGTAGCGAAATTTATGGGCTTACACTGTAGTGAGTGGGGCACGCGGTAGCATAATTGGTTGAGACACTATTCTACAAGCCGGAAGGTCGCAGGATCGAATCCCGATGAGATGGATTTTTTCAATTTACCTAATCCTTCCAGCCACATTATGGCCCTGAGGTCGACTCAGCCTCTAACAGAAATGAGTACCGGGAATATTCCTGGGGTTAAAGGCCGGCCGGCGCGTAAGGCCGACAACTTCACCGCCATCTTCGAGCCGATTGTCTAGAATATGTGGGAGCCTCAACATGTCACAACCCTACGGTCCTCCAAGGCCTATTGCAGGGATAGTCTTGCTTTTTTTACACTGTAATGAGACGTAGAGAGGTGGAGTTATCCCTGTAACAGGCCGTGGAAGCCCATAGGGTTGTGAGACGTCGAGGCTTTCACATTTTCTAGACAGTCGGCTCATAGATGGCGGTGAGGTCAGCCTTACGCGCCAGGCCTCCGCCCTTTACCCCCAGGAAGATTCCTGGCACTTATCTCTGTTGTTGCAGGCTGAGTCGACCCCAGGACCATAGTGCTGCTGGAAGGATTAGGTCAATTAAAAAAAATTGCAATAACCTCATCGGGAATCGAACCCGCGACCTTCTGGCTTGTAGCATTGCGCCTCAACCAACTACGCTACCGCAGTATAATAATGTTCTAACTTAGAGCTGACGAATTTCTCGAACATTAGTGGAGCCGGTAGAGCGATAAGATAGCCATCCGCTCTGATTCGAATTCCAGTGAGAGAATGCTCAGTGGTTTGGTCGCGTCTGCTGAGATAAGTATTATACGGTGTATATGATTTCCGTCCCACAGTTCAGCTGCAACAAGTGTCTGGGTACTTCTTGAATGCTTTCTCCCTCACGCGCAATCTGGAGGTAAGGCCTAAAGTGACTGAATAAGACCACAAAACACCAGTCTTTCGAAGATAAGACCTCTTGAATACGAAGCCGAGTTTTAACCATAAAGCAACGACCATAAGAAGAGGCAGATGTAGAAGATATGGATTCATATGGTCAGTTCGCGTAATATGCTGTTTGTGGATCTAGTCTGCTTTCTCGAGACGCTTTCATTTTGCCCTAACTTCGGATTCCGTTGTCTTGAAATAGGCTGTAAGATCGGTCTGAGATATAAGTTCACCGCCAGGATATTTCCAAGAAATAGCAGACAGATCCAAGCTCTTGTTTATTTTTCGAAAAAGGATTGGGAATAGCAAGAAACTAATTTACTTTTGAGGTTTATAAAAACGTATTTACCTATCGCCCTGGGGGTTGTCCCTGTATTGAACCAAAGATGGCTCCACAAACTGTGTTCAAGGCCCACTGGTATTAATATGTTTATATTCCCTTCTTTTTTCTATTTCGATTTTATTCGGAAATCAAAGGGGAGAAGGTATGTGCCTGACTCTCCCCTCTCGCCGCCACCAGCGTCAGTTCTGAGATGATAGAGGCGGAGCCTTGATGCAAAGACGCAATATAACCCGAAGAATACTCATTAGCATGATGGAAGCGATTTGGGATTTATAATGCGTGAATGTTGTCGGATACAGTGGGGCAGAGAGTGAAATTGTTTTCGTCTTTCCAAACTAATTACTTTGGGAGCCATTCGAGTGACAAACTTGCGGCCTTTGTTTTACTGGTATATATACAGAGAGGTACTTACCTTCGTTGACCGGCTCACGACTCAGCGTTTCGCGGCTACCGGTGCACCGCTGGCTGTGAAGCACATACGAATTTTCCCGATGAATCAGAATGCCTAACAGCCGATAACATTAGGAATGAAGGGAAGTTCTTAGCTTTTTTCGCAGATCACAGGAGATGTTGAAGATGCTGCTGGTCGATCTCATCTTCGACAACAGACTGTACGAGAGGCGTTCAAGTTCTAAGGTCTCCGATTTTTTTTTTCTCAGGACTGG
Organism: Cryptotermes secundus; assembly: GCF_002891405.2. Classification (NCBI taxonomy): domain Eukaryota; kingdom Metazoa; phylum Arthropoda; class Insecta; order Blattodea; family Kalotermitidae; genus Cryptotermes; species Cryptotermes secundus. The sequence goes on along the minus strand of NW_019721770.1, from coordinate 465,365 downwards.
GAGCAGATAGACACATGCGGTTTAGTTTAAAATACGTTTGTACTCTTTGTGAATGCGTGACAGAGATGGCAGCACTGTACGGCACACAGAACTCTAGTGGTGGCGACGAGAGTGAGGAGTGTTTTTGATACTTAAAATGGCGACGTTTTCGTTACAAGAACAGCGAGTAATCATTCGTTTTCTCCACTTGCATGGTGCGACACCCATTGAAATTCATCGCCAGTTGAGTGAGACATGTGGTGATGGTGTCATGAATGTGAAAAATGTACGTTCGTGGGTGCGACAGTTCAAAGAAGGCCGAACGTCGTGTGACAACGAACCAAAACAATCTCGGCCTCGCACCAGCCGGTCTGACAACATGGTCGAGCGAGTTGAGAAAGTTGTTTTGGAGGATCGCCGATTGAGTGTGGAAAACATCGCCTCCAAAGTTGGCATTTGTGTGGGATCTGTGCACACAATCCTGCATGAAGACTTGCGAATGCGGAAAGTGTCCTCAAGGTGGGTGCCACGAATTCTGGCGGACGACCACAAGGCTGCGCGCATGGCAATTTGCCAGGCGATGTTGACACGTGATGAAAGCATGAATGGGACTTTCTTTTCATCAATTGTGACAATGGATGAGACACGGATACCGTTTTTCAATCCTGAAACGAAGCGCCAGTCAGCTCAATGGAAGCACACAGACTCACCACCACCAAAAAAAATTTCGGGTAAGCGCCAATGCTGAAAAAATGATGGTGGCCATGTTTTGGGACAGCGATGGCGTAATCCTTACTCATTGCGTTCCAAAGGGCACTACGGTGACAGGTGCATCCTACCAAGATGTTTTGAAGAACAAGCTCCTTCCAGCACTGCGAGAAAAACGGCCGGAAAAGGCTGCACGTGTGCTCTTTCACCAGGACAATGCACCAGAGCATCGGGTATATGCGACGCAGCAGTTTCTTCGTGAAAACAACCTTGAAGTGGTTCCTCATGCTCCCTACTCACCTGACCTGGCTCCTAGCGATTTTTGGCTTTTCCCAACGATGAAAGACACTCTGCGTGGTCGCACATTCACCAGTCGTGCCGCTATTGCATCAGCGATTTTCCAGTGGTCAAAACAGACTCCTACAGAAGCGTTCGCAGCTGCCATGGAATCATGGCGTCGACGTTGTGAAAAATGTGTACGGCTGCAGGGAGATTACGTTGAAAAGTGACAGAAGTTTCAAGTTTTTTGTATGATTATTGTCTGAGAAAAAAAATCGGAGACATTAGAACTTGAACGCACAACGTAGAAACCAACTGAAATAAAAATGAACCCTGCTTCCTGGATGACGCGGCTGCAAGGCGTGGTTTACTGTTGTTTTACAGGGTCTAAGCTTCAGCAGTTGTGTTTTCCCTTCTTGCACTAGACTTTGACACTGCAGTCTCCTGAGCTAGACGTTTCAGTGATTTTCTAGCTGTATGTTCAAGTCTGGCTCCTGTGTCATCTAACTTTTCCTCAGTAAGCAGTCGGCGCTTATGTTGAGGCTCGTGTTTCTGGTTCTGTGATTTTGGCTGGCTTTCTACTTAAGTTTGATGGTCAGTTTTGTTGCGTATTTTCCCTGTTTTGGATAATTTGTTTAGTATGTGTTTCGTTTTGATTCCTATTACATTGGTTGGCGATTTTTTGGGTCAATTTGATTTGTATACGTCAGACTGATCTTAAGTCGTTGGTATGGTTATCGTTATTGGTAGTACCTTAACTACTGGGTTTTGCGGTTCTTTCACTTTAATGGTGGCTCACGGTTTATGCTCTTCGGGTTTATTCTGTTGGCTGCATTGTTTTATGTATAAGAGCCCGCCTCTAGTACCAATCTATAGTCATTTGAATCCAGTCCATGCTCTCATTACCATTTCTTGAAGATCCATCTTAATGTTATCCTACAATGCACTATTACATATCCCAAGCCATGTTCTTCTTCACGATTTCTGAATAAGAATCAGTTGCATGTATGGCCACCCGTTAGTGTTATGCCTTGTCCACCTTATGTACCAGACTCTTGTAGATGTTTCTCAATAGATGACACAGAAGGTTTCAAATTTGAAATCACCTTCGCTTTCCTCCATTTTGTACCACCGATCCTCCTATAGGCCCATATGTTATTGTTTTTTGGTTACGGTCATTGTGTATTAGGTTTGAAAAGATTTTGCCAACAAAAAATAGTTGGTAAGCATTGTCCTAGGCGGAACGAAATTCCTACAGAACGACCATGACAATCTGCATGCATACTTTTAGTAACTTGCGAACCAGTGAATACATCATCTTGAAGTTCTCTTCAGCGGACACCACATGATGGGCAATGTGGTCTATTTTTTTTGCTTTGAAAATTAAATTGATGAATCTGGAACTGTTACTGAGTTAGTGGTAGGTCTTAAAATTAAGATTCATATTTTTATGATGATAATATCGACAAGAAGAAGAATCTTTTATTTTTCTTGTTGGCTCTTTTACGGCGATGTCATTATGTAGACCAGGGATTTGCAAACTACAGCCCACGGGCCAAATGTGGCCCATGAGAAATTATTTGGGCCGTGGAGCTGTTGTGGAAAATTGTCTATAATAAAAAGATAAAGTTGTCCCTGTGATTAATTAATTAAGCACCATACCATTATGACATATGGGGGAATGGAGGTATAGCCCCACCGTTCTTAACCTCGGCACGAAATGGTGGTGAGTCGTCGACTTCACGCCGCAGCCGCTTTGCCCCCGGAGAAAGACATCTCGATACCCATTGGATAGGAGACTGGGTGGGCCCTAGCGCCGGTCTGGATACTGTGGAGAAGAGAAAAATCTCCCCCCTTTAGGTAAAGGTAAAAAGGTAAAGCTAACCTTGTAACAGGCCGTGAAGGCCCGTAGGGTTGTGAGACATCGAGGCTCCCATATTTTCTTTAGACGGTCGACTCACAGATGGCGGTGAGGTCAGGTTTACGCGCCGGCCGTCCTTTACCGCAAGGAAGATTCCTGGTACTCATTTCTGTTAGAGGCTGAGTCGACCCCAGGGCCATATTTCGACTTCAAGGATTAGGTAAACTGAAAAAAAGAATGCACCTCATCGGGACTCGAGCCCGCGACCTTCCGGCTTGTGTCTTAACCAACTGCGCTTCCTCCTGCCCTTCCCCTTGTCGGGAAGTATTATTGTCAATTAACATAAACGTTTTCTAAATTAGAATTAGAACCCTCGTCAGCAACTGCAGACATCACAGTCTTTTGCACTAATGTGATGAGTAATAAGTTTAATTATGCGTATTACACGTTTCCGCTTGTTGAAAAGTAATATAAAAATTTTACTTTGACTTTTTTCCTGCCTGGTAAAACAATCACAACTCTATATTCGGCCCTTCTTCTATAACGTTCGCTCACTCCTGAATGTCCCAGCGGAAATTTATCTTGTCTTGATTGCTCCAGTGTCGCTTTTTTTATTTTACTGGCTCTACAGCCCCCTTGGGCCATGGCCACTGATTTTCAGTTTCATGATCATTTTACAGACGGTAGGACTCCTTTGACGAGTGATCAGCCCGTCGTAAGGCCTCTACCTAAACACAGGACAACACAGACACAGAATAAACATATACACATACAAAATATCCATGCCTTGTGTGAAATTCGAACCCACGATCCCGGCTTCCGAGTGAGCGAAAACAGTACATGCCCCAGTGTCACTTTACTCAGCAAATATTTTTAATAAATATTTATTAAAAATTAAATTCGAAAAAATCGATTGGATCATGTCAAATTATTGCTGATATTCCACTGAAACAGATACCCACCTGTCTTGATGCGGTGTCTGATGGCAAGGGATGTAGAGAAAACACTTAGCAATATTATCACTTTGCTGTATCACTACCCAGCGTCATTCTCAGTACAATTTGACAAAGCTGTTACACAGTGTTACGTCGCATTTACGTAGGTGCGACTTCTAGCTGCTAGTCGACATCATGAATGAAAATCTCTCAGCACGGAAATAATGCCATTAGTATGATTATTCTGCTGCCAGGGAGTTTGATGCAATATAAATCATGATCCATTGCCCTGGATATCCGTGTGTTCCTTTCTGAAGCACTCTTCAGTATGTTAGGGTTCATTATGAGAAGCAGTTCTTTCCGAAACATACCTTCTTCAGAATGGAAATATTCCTTCTCTTCCAGGATGGAAATGAAGTTAAGAATTGTAGAACAACGTTTCACTTCTGATTTATTGCAGTAGAAAAAACAAAAAAAGAACTTCATGGTTTTAGTCCGTAAGCGAACTATACCGACCGAGCGACCGCAGCTTGTCGGCGAAGTTAGTGCCAACCTTAGCGGATAGAGGGTGTCTCGTGGTCAGCGCAGCGGAATCCCACGTCTCTTAATCTCGGTTTTCTAGGCCGGAGTCGCTATTTCCTTGAAATAGCTCCTCAGTGCTGTGTCGTGTATCGTATACGACACAGCACACACGTAAACTACACAACTAACAATAAAAACATACAACCAAGAGAAATGATCGACATTAATCCCTATGCTTAATTAGGCACCACGCCATGAAAATATATGGGGGAGTGGAAGTGTAGCTCTGCTGTTCTTGGTCTCGGCACTAGATGAGCACCTGGCGCCTGTTCTATAGGAGACTGGGTGGGCCTCAGAGCCAGACTGGACGCTGTAGAATGGAGAAAAATCACTTCCCCTACCGGGAATGTAACCCCAGCCGTCTATCCCGTCGCTATACCTACTGAGCTATCCCGGCTCCAAAATATTTCACCCTAAAAATATTTTGGACAGATAACAGTAAATCTGTGTCTGTTGTGATATTGATGAGAAGAGCAACCATATCGCACGGGCCAAGAATTCGTATTTCTTATATTTCAGTAATTATATATTTAATAATGCTATTTGTTTCAGTATGTAAATAAAGTTGCCCTCTGCTTAACTAATTAAACACTACGCCATGATGGCGTATGGGGGAGTGGATGCATAGATCCACATTTTCTTGACCTCGGTACTAACTAGATTTGAGTGGTCAGGTTCACGTCCCGGCCTCTTTACCCTCAGGGAAAGAGCCCCCGGTACCCATTGGATATGAGGTTGGGTGAACCGCAGAGCCGGTCTTGATGCTGTGGAGAAAAGAAAATTGTTGACCCCACCGGGACTCGAACTCCGACCCCTCGGTCGTCCGGCCCGTAGCCAGTCGCTATACCGACTACGCTATCCCGGCTATCTTTCACTTGAAAGAGACTTGAAAAAAGAAATGAAATCTAATTAAACACTGCAGCATTAAGGCGTATGGGGAAGTGAATGTATAGAGCCACGTTTTCTTGACCTCGGCACTAGTTGGAAGTGAGTGGTCAGATTCACGCCCCGGTCACTTTATCCCTGGGGAAAGAGCCACCGAGGACCCATTGGGTAGGAGGCTATGTGGGCCCCAAAGCGGGTCTGAGCGATGTGGAGAAGAGAGAATTATTTACCTTACCGGGACTCGAACTCCGACCTCTCTGTTGTCCAGCCCGTCGCCAGTCGCTGTACCGATTATGCTATCCCGGCTCCTAGCTAATCTCGTACGAATACTTAAACGCCTCCTACCATAGATAGACGCTAGTAAGGCAGGTAGTCGGTAGATGTTTTTTGCTGATGCATGGCTCAGTGAGTTTTGTGTTTGCTACGAAATTTGCGCGAAGCAATAATAGCACCCATTGCTGCGATGTCGATAGAATTGCTGCACGGCACGTTATGAATAATCGTGAAGTAGATAACAGAACTTTTGTTGTTATTTCAGAATATAGCACGTCCGGCGTGTCTGTTTTGTTGGTTTGTCACGAACCAGATAATACGAGTACTCCTGCGTCCTTCAAAGCAGACCCACATAACTCATGTATCAGAACACCGCAAGGTCGCACTTAGATGGCGTTTTGTTTATTTTGTCTGTTCTTGAGGCGTTTCTGTGTTTTTTTTTTCCTCCCCACGCTGCCCCAGTGGGAAGCTTTGCGCTTTTCATGTAGTACAGTTTACCCAAACAGTGCGCTGACGGCACACTCGTGTTCCGCGAGCTGGTCTGAAATGTTCGCATGTGAAATCGCGTGATGACGGTCTGCTCCCAACTTACGAAAAAGAATATGAGATTTTTCTCAACTTCACATATTTCTTTCAAGTTCTTGTATTTTCTTAAGTATTCATTATATGCACAGATATTTTGAATAAGAATTGTGTACTTTTAATGATACTTGTGCTTCATGCTATGTACATATTTTTATAGAAGTCAGTCGGTATAGCGACAGGGTACGAACTGGACGGTCGTGGTTCAGTTCCCAGTTCAGTTTCCAGTTCAGTTCAAGATTTTTCTCTATTCCACAGTGTCCAGACCGGCTCTTGGCTCCACCCAGCCATTCCCTGGGGATAAAACGGCAGGGGCAAGAAGCTCACAACTCGCCTTCATTTAGTGCTGAGATCCAGGATGGTGTAGCTATACCTCCACTTCCCCACACACCATCATGTCGTGGTGCTTATTTAAGCATAGGGACAACTTTACCTGTACCTTATATGGTCATATATTTTGTGTGTGTGTGTGTGTGTGTGTGTGAGTGTGCGCGCGCCATGAGCCGTTATCAGAGAACCGATGAAGTTCGTTTTGAATTTAATTTTATATGTGACCGGTATGTACAGTATTAATTATTACACAAAATGAAGTTTACTGTGTAGCTTCATGAGAACTAAATTTAATCTAAATCGTTCATTAGTTTCAGAGGTGAAACATTCGGACCGACAGATGAACGTGACCTCGTTATGCGTTCATATTATGCGCCCTGTGCAGAGAACATCTAATATAGAAGCCGTTCGTACATGTTTCGAAGGTCTGGGTAACCTAAAAGAGCGCAACATTTTCATGTAGTAATGAAGAGACAAGTGAAAGCATGTGATGCGGACAATTATCAGCCATAGTATAAAAAGGTATCCAGAAGTTAAAAACATCATGTTAATGTAGAGGATGTACATCGTTGGTTCCCAGCTTCTCGATCTCACGGTTAACACTGCTACAAAATGTACGAGAGGTTCTAGGTGCGAATCTCTGATCGAACATGATTTATTATGACTGAGAATTTTAGTGATATTCCTCAGGAAAGAAAAGTGAAGGTATCCCTGTAACAGGCCATGGAATCCCATAGGGTCGTGAGACGTCGAGGCTCCCACATTTTCTAGACAATCGGCTCGCAGATGGCGGTGAGGTTGTCAGCCTCACGCGCCGGTCGCCCTTTACCTGCAGGAAGATTCCTGGTACTCATTTGTATTAGAGGCTGAGTCGACCCCAGGGCCATAATGCGGCTGGAAGGATTAGATCAATTGAATAATCCAGTGACCTCGTCGGGAATCGAAACCGCTACATTCAGGCTTGTAGCGTGGTGACTCAACCAACTACGCTACCCCGTGGCCTCTTATCTGAGTGTTCAAAAGTTACCCCATCCCGGGTTGAATGAAAGACTTAAGTTCACTTTTATAATTCCCAGAAAGTTTTCATGAAAAGTAGAATATACAAAACTATAATTTTGCCTGTGGTTCTGTATGGGTGTGAAACTTGGTCTCTGACATTAAGGGAGGAACATAGACTGAGGGTGTTTGAGAACAGAGTGTTGACAATATTTGGACCGAAGGGAGATGAAGTGACAGGAGGTTGCAGAAAACTGAATAATGAGGAGATTCATAACTTGTACACTTCTCCAAATATAATTAGAATGATCAAGTCAAGGAGGATGAGGTGGGCAGGGCATGTAGCACGAATGGGGGAGACAAGGAATGCGTATAGGATATTGGTGGAAAAGCCAGAAGGAAAGAGACCACTGAGAAGACCAAGGCGTAGATGGGTGGACAATGTTAAAATGGTTCTTAGAGAGATAGGATGGGATTGTATAGTTTGGATTGTTCTGGCTCAGAATAGGTACCAGTGGAGGGCTCTTGTGAACACGGTAATGAAGCTTCGGGTTCCATAAAATGCTGGGAAATTCTTGAGTAGCTGCAGAATTGGCGGGTCCTCCAGGAGGGCTGAGCTCCATGAGTAAGTAAGTAAGTAAGTAAGTAAGTAAGTAAAGCTTTCATGAAAATAAAATACTTGACACTGTGGTCATGCCCAAATTAGGTAAATAACGTGTCGGATTTTTTTATTCTCACAGCGGTAGTTATGGCAAATGCTGTGACGCTATGTAGTGTGGTAGAAGTCCGGAAGAAACGGAGAGTGTCGATACGTTTGACATACTCTTGAATCCTGAAGATGGAGGCAGTACGTTCCTCCGAAACGTTGGTAAACCACCAGAATACACCATACCACCACCGTGGGAACGTCAAGCCCAACTGTTTGAACAGCTGGTTTTACATCTGCGCTGTCTGATACATACAAGGCTGCATGGTTCGTGTTCAAGAGAAAGGTTTAACCCTATAAGCTCTGTTTAAGTCCCTGGTACGTGAGAAGTGCAGTTTCGTTAGGATGATACCTTGTGTAACGATAGTACCTGTCATGACAGAGACGGCACTGTAGAGAGTTTTAGTTTGTCTTTGCTCCTGGTCAAGAAGGATTAGGCTGGCAGTGACATCGTTTATATGAGTATTATACCAGCATATGTTAGAGAAGACACCCCTTTGCCGATCGGAGTTTGTTCTCATAAGAAGGCTGGAGGGAGGAGGATGAGGAGTGCGATGGCGTTGCTCAGACAGCTGCGTCGGGCAGTGTACAGTCGCAGCCTCTGTTCATTGCACGGCATGGATCTGTGCCTTGTAGTTCCATTACAAAGACACAGGTTCTCTCTGTAGGTGGAGGCGTCACCAATGGCCTCTCGGACATCAACTTTTCTCATTTTAAAGAAAATGTAAAACTGAGAAGAGCTTGAAGAAAGCAGTCTTCTGGGATTTGGCACCATGTATATGTGGTGTTAACCGACGTTTCGGAGGAACGTATCGCCTCCATCTTCAGGGTAGAAGGAAAAATATAGGAAATCCGCAAGCGAAGAGACCGTGAGAACCGGTACACCTTACCTTAGAATAAAATTGTAATGATAATATGTGAAATTATAACAATACTGTTCCCATAGAGCGATGCGGATGCGCTGTTTTCAGATGGCGCTAAGTCAGCAATAGTTACTCTGTCGTCAGATAACGTAATTTTCAAGGAAAACTGTTCGTTTAAGAGAACATATTGAAACATGTATTTTCTTATTATTGGATGTTACGGTAACGCTGCTGGTTTGATTGAATTGTGAGTATGGCGTCTTTTATTCTGTGTGGATTTGGGCTATTGTGGGAATAACTTTCTCAGATGGCTTGCCTGTCGTACACAAGAGGCTAATCGGAGGTATATTTTGAGGGAATTTTGGGTCCTTACCGAGTTTCAGTAACGTTATAGCTAACTTTGTCCCTTTCTTGTAACATCTCAGCGCTGTCCTTGTACAAACACTCCGTTTCCATTGTTATAGACCAACTGTTGTAGTGTTAATGATCTGCTGCCTAGCCGTGGGTACGTGTTTACCGAGCCGTTGCCCAGAAACGGGTCTGGTATATCCGCCCATCTCGTTATCGTTGCATAGCAACGGTACTTCACAACGCAATATAGATCGACAATATTTTCAAATAAAAGTTGTAGTTTTCAGTGAGTTTTGTATTCCATATTATTAAACAAAAGCGTTTACGGCAGAACACATTGAGAACTAATAAACACCAACACGAGTTTCATGTAAAATATATACAGGGTGAAATTCACGCAGGCCCTGAAACTTTAAAGTAAATGCTAAGCTATAAACTTGAGCAAAATCAGTTCGGTTGTTATTGTTACGAAACAACATGTTCAATTCCCGATGAGGTCATTGGATTTTCAATTGACCTAATTTTTCCAGCCACACTGTGGGCACACAGCCTCTGACAGAAATGAGTACCAGGAATCTTCTTGGGGATAAAGGGCGGCTGGCCGGCGCATAAGGCTGACAACCTCACCGCCATCTGTGAGCCGATTGTATAGAGAAAATATGGGAGCTTCGATGTCTCAGAAACCTACGGGTCTCCACAGCCTCTACAGAGATGGCTTTACTTTCTTTTTACTTTTTTAAGGAGCAACATGAAAATTCTTTAAGTGTCTGTAGCACTGAGAAAGTTAATATGTAAAGTTTCAGCAATCCTTAAATTTCGAAACAGATACGAATGTATGATACTGTCATAAAGAAGTGAAATGCGAGTGAAGTTATAATATCGTACCGAATAAGAGGCCTGCTTTGGAACTGATGATTCTGAAGCATGACCGCGAGAAGAACACATCAAGAATATCTCTGTAAACCATGAAAATTCGGGGCAAGCGAGAATTAATCCAGGTCTTCTTCTATTTTAGATAGAAGCGGCATTACTTTTGAATTTTTGATTATGACATCCGCTGGATGTATGTGGGAGCGTTGGTTAGTGACACAAATGACAACTGCAGATCAAGGCCGTCCTTCACTAAAGACAACAGTTCTACACAAATGTATCAGATTAAAATAAAATGGCTGGGGTTGCATATCAAAATGGTTTCAAAAGGTAAAGGCTGGAAACAGCTGTGTATGTTACCGTTGAGATAACCGATCGGTTTATTCTCCATACTATTAAGAGTTCACTCGAAATATTAATTTATATTCATGTCTATCTAGCAGTAATGCTGTAACATTGTACTCAGGAAACAGGCGTTCAGAATCTCGACCACGTGACCTGCTATGTTGACTGGGGATTCCCCTGCTTTCTCCTCAGTCTACTCAGACAAGAAGGCCAAGGCTGTCTCCTTCCAAATTATTACCTGCTCGGCATCAGTGATAATCTTTACGTATTGTTACAAAAATGTATAATTGACACAGTCGTTTGGTAACTTAAAAATCAATCAAATACTTTTTAAATGTCAGGCCTTTTTATTTGCTGAATGTGTGGCGATTATGTAAAGATGGTGTATCAAACAAAAGATGTCAGTTGTCATTAAATGGGATGAAGAGGGTGATAAACAAAAGTGAAATGGCAGAATCGTGTTATAAAACAGTTGTGTTCTGTTTTGTTTCTCGAACACTGCGTTTATTGAGTGTGTAGAATTTAAGTAAGAATATGTAGTGACCACATACTCACCACTATGACCACTATAGTGACCACTATGAGGCATAGTGCCTCAACTAACTACGCTACTGTATGCCCGTGATAGCGTCGTCGGTACAGGGACTGCTACGAGCTGGACGACCGAGAGTTCGGAGTTCGAGTCTCGGTAGGATTAAGAATTTTCTGTTGTCCACGTCGTCCAGACTGGCTTTGGGGTCTACCCAACCTCCTATCCAGTGGGTATTGGGGCTCTTTCTCCGGGGGTAAAGCGGCCGGGACTTGAAGCCGACCACCCACCTCCAACTAGTGCCGAGGTCAAGAAAATGTGGATCTATACATCGACTCCCCCATAAGGCTTCATGGCATAGTGCTTAATTAGTTAAGCTCAGGGACAGGTTTACCTGTTAACATTTTAGGTATTAACTGTAATTGTGAATTATCCCTTTTGGTATAAGTCTTGGTCATAACTTGCCATTTCTTTGGAAGGTAGGTCGGTTGTTTTTCCAAGAACACTTTGCAGGAATTGTCTGGCATAACGACTCCATGGGACGGTGCTTGCCGAATATGTTGGCGGAACAGCCTCCTGGCGTGAAATGTGATTATTCCCGTGAACCATAACGGCAGTGGAAAGTAAACATGAACGTGACAGTTGAATATGAACTTGATTTGGCAGGGTTGCAGTCCTGTGGCCGACATTCAGGGCGTGATAACACATTTGCATGAATGCTATTCTAGAGAGAATAAGAGAGTGAGTGAGAGAGGGATGATTGGCGAAAGAGAGTAGTGGTGACGTGGAGGGAGAAGGATAGGGGGAGTGCAAGCGCTTGTGGTTGGGAAGGGATGGTTTGGAGGAAGGGGGGGAGGGAGTGGGATCGTGAAGGTACGAGTGTACAGTGGGAAGGGTGAGAGAGAACAGCAATCACTTTTCGTGAAAACTTGAGTGGGAATATATCAGTTTTATTTTCATTGCAGGCTTATCGAAGTATTCATCGGCTTCGTCCAAATCATGGTTCAACTTGTGTTTTATACTGCACCTCTATATACAAGACTCTTGGGTTAGTTGAATGTAGGTATGCGGTTTGCGTTAATTAACTCCATGGATATGATCCTTATCGAGAAACTTATACTCTCTCAGCTAATCAAGTAATATCTCACATTCTGAAAGTTATCACCATGTTCACAAGCTCTCTCCATTGTGCCCTTATAAGTCCAGTCGGCTTTTTGAAAGGATCGCGAAGAAGCCACTGCATTCTCAGAGCCTTAAATATTCCTTGCTTCTAGTTGTCTTACCTGTAATCTTGGCGATTACAGCGCTCGCTCGTTACAGGCCGAATTAGTAGGTTTAATCATAGTTACGAAATTGGAAAGTACAACAACTAAACCCAGACCGTGACGGTGATAGCGGGTGTTTGGCCTCAACGATAAAATATTCGACAGGAAGCTTTGATGCAGTTAAAAGTACCGTTACATGTACAATATGTCAATTCGCCTTTGAACCCAACAGTGGGGATAGCGTAGTCGGTATAGCGACTGGCTACGGGCTGGACGACCAAGGATTCTGGGTTCAAGTCCCGGTAGGGTCAAGAATTTTCTCTTCTCCATGTCGTCCAGACTGGCTCTGGGGCCCACCCAGCCTCCAATCCAATGGGTATCGGGGCTCTTTCTAAGGGGGTAAAGAGGCCGTGGCCTCACCTCAATCTAGTTCCGAGGTTAAGAAAATGTGGATTATAAATCCACTCCCCCATACGCCTTCATGGCGTAGTGCTTAATTAGGTAAGCACAGGGACAACTTTACCTTTTTCCTTAAAAATTAAAAAAAATCGCTTAATGGGGTTGGAGTCCAGCTGGGTCAACTCGGCACGGCGGCCACTGATTGGACTATTGTACCTGCCCCGGGTGATTATGATGATGGAGAATTTGGTGGAATGAAGAGTGGCAGGGAAAACCGAAGTACTCGGAGAAAACCCGCCCTAGCGCCACTTTGTTCACCACAAATGCCACTTGACCAGACCCGGGCTCGAACCCGGGCCGCCGCGGTGGGAAGCCAGCGACTAACCGCTTGAGCTATGGTGCGGCCATTACCTTTTACCACTGATTGGGCTATTGTACCTGCCAAGGGTGATAATGATGATGGAAAATATGGTGGAATGAAGATTGTCAGGGGAAACCGTGAAACTTGAACATTTCACAGTTGTATTTTGTTGTTTCCGACTTGAATATTATAGGCCACGGAAACCCTGACAGTAATTTAGAATCACTTCGTACATTCATATTAAAAAGAAATATGGACCTATCCTTTTTAAGTACTACAACAAATAGGTTAGGAAAACCTTATATCAGGCAGCAAAAATCATGAAACCTACTTTCTCATTGCATCGAATTTTAGTCGTACAGAGCTAATAGAGTTATTTTTGCTATTTTGTTTTATTTTTGTGAAGAACTAAACTAAAGTAAAGATTCCATGTGCCATAAATTTTTCAGAAATAGGTTCAAACATTCGCGCTATCGCAATGTTTGCAGTTGTTGGATTACAATTGGTTGGTTGATGCATATGAGGATTATAGTTGTTTTGGTGATGTTAGTGTTTTTCTTTGGTCGTGTCGAAGTTTTCAAAATGGAACAAAGAGCAGCACTTAAGTTTTGTGTAAAATTAAAGAAAAAGGCTACTGAAATTTTTGAAACGCTGAAAAGTGCTTGCGGTGAAGAATGTTTATCGAGAACAAGTGTGTTTGAATGGTATAGCAGGTTCGAAAGCAGCTCAGAAAGTAAGAATGCAAAAATCGCGGGTGAAAACAATGTTGACTGCATTTTTTGATGCTAAGGGTATCATTCACGATGAATTTGTGCCCGAAAAATGGACCGTAAAAACTAAATTTTATAAAGAGGTGATTGAGAGGTTGATCGCTCGAGTTCAGTGCGTTAGGCCTAAGTTGAGGAAAGTGGGCCGTGACACGACAATGCACCTGCGCATTATTCACGCGTTGTCTCCGAGTTTTGGGGGAAACGAGGGATCCACGTGTTATCCCATCCACCCTACTCCCCTGATTTATTTCCGGCTTACTTTTTTATTTCCTAAATTAAAAATGCGAAGAAATGGGCGAGATTCGAGGCTGTTTCAACGACCCAACAGACCGTGGCGAGAGAACTGAAGGCAATACGGGAAGAAGCGTTTCTCGGGCATTCGATTCCTTGTATGAGTGATGTAAACACTGTGCAGAAGCAGGCGGGGAATAAATTAAGTGATGCTATTAATAAATATGTTTTCTATCTTTTTGTGTGGTTTCTTATGGCCTCAGTTCGGGAATTTAATTGTTACACTTGTATAGATATGTCTATGATCTATCTTGATACAAAATTCTAGTTGTTCACTTAGGCATTGACATCCAACGTAAAGTGAAAGAAAACGGCCGCCATGTTATTTTACATCATCATCATCAACGTCTGAACCTGTCGATCCATACCGTTCATCTGTAAGCTAGGATGGACCTTCCAGCGTAGTTTCTGGCGTCCAGTGGATGCAAAAAAACTTAATAAGAATTGCATATTTTTCGAAGAACCAGTTACCAGGATCCTTAATCATGTTACGCCAGCGTCCCTCCCACTTCACAAATTCGAGCGTCCGCTGTGTTGATATTGGTGTCTGTATGAATATATATATATATATGACGCTGCGTTGGCCTCCTCTAATGGCACAACATTGATACCAAATTTCCGTTAAGTGGATCGAAGTTGAAATAGGGAAAGTGAGACGATTTGAAAATCGCGTAACCATGTTTTCCCCCCACTTAAGGAAACATGGTTGACTAAGAAACAGCCACGAAGCATCTCAGTACTTTGGTTTCACCAAACACGATGCCTGTTTATGTTGTGGTTCTGTGTGTGTGTGTGTGTGTGATGAGAGGGTTCTAACAAGGATTACGCCACCACTTATGGACCGTACGGATGACTCACAGAGCTCATTTGAGATCACGCGTGAAAAGCATAGACACTGTTACTTTCTGTTTTAAACACGTTTCAAGGAAATGCTTAATTGTGCATTGCCTCCGACTGTGTAGCGCGACCTGCAGGTGAATCGTGTGATTTGGTGAGAGAGAGGTGGGGGGAGAGATTAGAGGGAACAGTACTTCGTTTTTGGGTGGGTTATTTAATAACTGTCACCATGTAGTTAACGGCCGTGGGGATTCATTGCGCTGACCATGTGACACCCTCTATCCGCAAAAGTTGGCACTGAACTTCGCCGACAAGCGGCGGTCGCTCGGTCGGTATAGTTCGCTTGCGAACTAAAATCACGGAATCACCCTGTAGACCATATAGGTTCGGATGGTTGGATGTGTGATGAATTGGTAAGACTTGGTCTTATCGTAATGGAAGTATCCCAGTATATTCCTGGAGGGAGGGAATGTTGCCATTATGATTAATGTTTTTTATAGTTACTTTGGTTAAAGGCCGTACCATACATAGCTCAGGGGGTTAGTCGCTGGCTTCCCACGGCGGCGGCCCGGGTTCAAGTCCAGGTCAGCTCATGTGGGATTGTGGTTGACAGAGTGTCAGTGGGACAGGATTTCTCTGAGTACTTCGGTTTCCCCTGCCAATTTTCATTCCGCCAAATGCTCCATACTCAGCTATCATCCGGGGCTGGACCAATAGCCAAACAGTGGCCGACGTACGAAGTGGGCTCAGTCTCACCTCACCACAAGAAGAAAAAAAAAACACTTTGGTTACTGTTGTGTGCCACGATTAACCATTCCGATAGTGATGCTACCACGGTTTCCACCTCAGAAGTCTGCTTTCCCCTCACACCTCTTCACAACCCGAAAGACAGTAACCCGTATATTCACCGCCTTCAGAAGAATCCTGTCTCCGGGGTAAGACCTGAAAGTCCAAAGGTTAACACGAAACGTTCTTACATTTCTACCAGACTACACGACGCACATCAGAAACGACAATACTGTTCACAGTCTCCGCCGTGAGAACCCCAAATCCAACTTCTGGATCGAACCTGAAAGTGAAGGCAGCAGGCTCCTCCCCAGCGGTGGTACTTGCTACGAGACTTCATGGCGTCACATCCACCGTCGTGAGAACCCCAAATCCATCACCCGGGTTAGACCCGAAGATAGAAGCAGTAGTTCTGTCGGCTTAAGAATTTCAAATTCCTCTTCTGGATCAAATCTGAAAATGGAGGCAATATTTTGTTCCGAAACTGTGGTGTCTTTCTTTCAGACTGCGTAGCGTCACATCCTTAATCTTCGTTGATGTGAGAACCTCATATCTCTAAAGTTGTTTGTTTTATCTGGTGAGAGATGGCGGTATACCTTTTGTTCACTGATCTGTTTAAATACGCTCTGTTAAACAAATTCAGACAGGAAGGGCGAGTGTGTTTACACAAGATACCCGGTGAAAGGTATGACAGTGCTTAACCGAACACCAATATGTATCACTTTCTGTTCTGTGTAACTTGTACGTGAGTCGAAAGTTACAATGTTGATGCTGCCCTAATCATCTTACTTTCCTATGCTATCTACCCTCAGTTCGTCAACAGGCTCGTGTAAAACATCGAAGTGTTTTTTGTCTTTGAGCGACGTAACTGAAAATCAGCTTAACGTGGTGGTAATACAGGGCTACTTATAAATGATTCGTTCGTTTTTAAAACGCTATATTTTCCAAAGCATTACACATACAAATATTATTGATATATAAAAGGAACCGTAAACTCACCAAGTTTTCTTCACACTCTACAAATGTTCTATATGTGCCCCTCGAGTCACACGACGCACGTCCAGGCGGTAGTCGAGCTCGTTCCACACGTTTTGTAGCATCATCCTGCCAATGGTCATCAGTGCAGCATCGATACGTTCCCTCAGCTCTACTAGTGTTCTTGGCAGTGGGGGTACGTAAACACGATCCTTAATGTACCCCCAAAGGAAGAAGTCACAAGGCGTTAGATCAGGTGATCTGGGGTGCCAAGTGAACAGAGCTGCATCATCCTCACCAACACGCCCAATCCAGCGATGCCGAAGTTCATTGTTTAGGTAGCGACGAACATTGCCGATACCACCGCAAAATGCTTTGTTTATATGGCGTTGCTTTCCGTACTCTCTTTTGAATGCGCGTTGCACTGCTATAACAGACGAACATCTTGCATATTCAAACAAACAAACAAACAAAAACTCTTTTCTTGCTTTGTCGCCATTTTGTAAAGGGACTGAACTCGTGCTGCCAACTGGTGCACACAATACAAACTTGGCGAGTTTACGGTTCTTTTTATATATCAATCATATTTGTACGTATAATACTTTGGAAAATATAGCGTTTTAAAAACGAATGAATCATTTACAGTAGCCCTGTACAGAATAAACACAAAGAGATCGTGGCGTCAAATATAAGACGCCTCATCTTGTCTAGTTACGTTTTATTATTGACAGTTGTTGTGATGATTATTGAGGAGCTATTTCAATGGAAAAGTAGCGGCTCCGGTCTAGAAGTGGTCTCGTTTGAACACTGTAATGCACCTTTGGGTACCACAAGAGGCAGACAATATCATGAATAGCTGACCGACTGTTAGCTTCTTAAGAGGCACTGTGCTTCATGGAATTCGTTAATATATCAGGAACACGTGAATTTATTGGCACTATAATTTTCACACTCACTCCGATATTTCTTGATATATCTTGTTTCCTGTTTTATTGAGAGTTTAATTTAAAACATTGTTAAATGTCAAGTACTTATTTCCCTAATTCATAACGTATATTCCATATTTGTATCCCGCGCGACGCTGTTGCTGAGGACTGCTGTGTGATAGAGGTTACTGTGACTGTACATCCTCCTTAGCTCCACATATGATGTTAACTTCGAGTGGCATATGAATGCAATGGGTAGCAACTTAAACTAGGCTCTGAAGTGTCACACACAAAGTCTGCACCCGCTAAGTGGGGTTTTATGTTGAAGATTTGTTTTCGTTGGTGCTGGGTTGACGTTTGTACTAAAGTTCCCTCTTTTGTGTCAGTACATCCTTCCTATTATCCAGAGCCGTGTTTTATATAGCACATCCAACTGACTGACTCCATGGACATGAGCTCTTCCTGAGAAGCCGCCAGTTGTGCAGCTACTCAAGAATTTCCGAACATTTTATGAAACCCAAAGTTCATTACCCTCTTCACAAGATCTCTCCACTTGTTCCTATCCTACTCCAGAACAATCCAATCCATCCCATCCCATCCCATCGTCTCTCTCTAAGATCCATTGTAATATTGTCCACCAACCTACGTCTTGGTCATCCTAGTGGTCTCTTTCCCACCAATATCCTATATGCATTCCTCTTCTTCCCCATTTGCTCTACTTGCCCTGCCCATCTCATCGTAATTGACTTACTTGATCATTTTAATTATACATGGAAAAGAGTACAAGTTATGAAGCTCCTCGTTATGCAGTTGATTTTTTTCCCACCCTCCCATCACTTCATCTCTTCGGTCAAAAATATTCTCCTCAACACCCTCAGTCTGTGTTCCTCCCTTAATGTCAGGGACCAAGTCTCACACCCATACAGCACCACAGGTAAAATTATAGTTTTGTATATTCTAATTTTTATGTTTTAAGACAGCAGACGAGAAGACGAAAGGTTCTGGACTGAATGGTAGCAAGCATTACCCGAATTCGGCCTCCAGTTAATTTCTTCCTGAATCAGGTTTTGATTTGTTATAGTCGTTCCCAAATATTTGAACTGTGCCACATTTTCAAAACATGCCCTGCATTCTGTTGACGAGACAGCAACATATACTTAGTTTCTCTGCGTTTACTTCTAGACCAGCCTCCTTACTAGCGTCAATTAAAGTTTCTGTGTTTTTCTTTATGGTATCTATATTATCAGGGGCACGCGCTAGCGTAGTGGTTCAGGCACCATGCTACAAGCCGGAAGGTCGCGGGTTCAAGTCCCGATGACATCATTGGATTTTTTTCAATTAACGTAATCCTTCCAGCCATGGGGTCGACTCAGCCTCTAACAGAAATGAGTACCAGGAATTAATTAATTCTCCTTGGGAGTAAAGCGCGGCCGGCGCTTAAGGCTGACAACCTTACCGTCATCTTTGAGCCGATTGTCTAGATAAAGTGGGACCCTCAACGTCTCACAACCCTATGGTCCTTCACGGCCTCTTACAGGGATAGCTTTACTTTGTTTTTTATCTATATTATCACCCAGTAGATTCACATCATCAGCATAGGCCAACAGCTGATGTTTCCCATTTAATTTCAGTCCCACCAGGTTTTCTTGGACCTTCCTAGTGGCATATTTTAAAGAAAAATTGAAAAGGAGTAGCGATGAAGCATCTGCTTGTTTTAGACCTCTCTGGATAGGAAAATTATCAAACAAATGTTTACCTATACGGACTTTAGAATACGTTTCCCTTAAACACATTTAAATCAGCCTGACAACTCTATCAGAATATTGTACAGTACTTCCCTCCTAACTGAATCATAGGATTTCTTGAAGTTTATGTACTGTCTTATTGTATTCCCATTTTTTTCTCCAGTATCTCACGAATGCAAACGATCTGATCAGTAGTTAATCTGTTACGTCGAAACCCACATTGATGATCCCCAGTAATTTCATCTACAAGTATGTCTGAACTTAACCTTGAGAGAAGAATATTGGATAAAATTTTGCATGAAGTTGATATCCCACGATAATTACTACAGTCAGTCTCATCACCCTTCTCATAAACTGGTACTGAGCTGAATAATAGACTCCTTCCACTGACCAGGCATTTTTTATTTTTTATTTATTCCAAATAGAATTAATTAATTAATTTGATTTGTTTCATGAAAAGTTAAACAGTTCCGTCTAGTGTGACTGGTGAAATAATAAAAATCTTCACAGTCACACTAGACGGAACTGTTTAAATTAATTAACTTATGGATCTTAGGAATAATATTTCACCTCCTACTTGTATAAGTTCTGCCGGAATTTGATCATTACTTGGCGATTTATACCTTTTCAATTTTGCAATAGAAATTTCAACCTCAAAAGGTCTAGGATCAGGTACTGACGGCCCAGCTGTATATTTTCTATTTGCCTATCATAGCTGACCCTATTTACATTCAATAATTGAGAGAAGTAGTTCTTCCACCTGCTCAAAGTGTTGTGGGAATCTGCAAGTAGATCACCATTCTCATCCTTCACTAAGTTACTTCTAGGTTGGTAACTCCTCTTAGAGTCATTTATTCCTCTATACAGATCTCTAATGTTCTTGTTCTTATTGTTCATTTCAAGCTCATCAATTTTTCCTTTCAGATATTCCCTCTTTTTATTCCCGAAATGTCTGCTGGTTTCACGTCTTATATTGTTCAGATCATCTCCATTTATTTCGCTTGGATTCTGTAACCATTGTAATTTGGCTTGTTTTCTTTGGTCTAATAATTTTGAGCATCCTACATCGAACCATGTCCTATGCTTCTTCAGTTCATAATAACCTAAACTCTTCTTGGCAGAAATTTTGATATTCTCTCTGATAGTTTCCCAAGCTTTATTAACATCCACCTCAGTGTCTTTAAGTTTTCCAAAGCTGGGAACCTATACGTTACTGCTCTTTACCCTCTACATCGTTTAACTTTTTGAAAATGAACCTCACCATAAGAAATCTGTGAATTGTTTGTTTATTCAGTGCCAGTCTCTCCCTAACCTTTGCCACCACCGGTTAATGGTCTGCTGCTCTGGAAGATCGGACGTCAAGTACAGAGGAATGCCTTCTCCTGTCTATAAGAATATGGCCAACTTAATTTGAGTCTTTCAGTCAGGAGATGTGCAAGTACATTTACGAATGTTACAATGTGAGAACGTACTTTTGACTATCAGATTTTTTTTATGTGGCAAATTTTACTACCTTAACACCATTATCATTTCTAATTTCTTGCAAACTGTCGTACTAAATTGTTGGTTTGTAAATTCCTTTCCCACTCACTTTGGCATTGAAATCACCTAACAAAATTTTCCTGTTATTTAGGGCATTTATCTAATATACATTCTACTTCGTCGTAGAAGTTGTCCTTCATGTTATCAACTTTGTCCTCTGTTGAGGATTGAAGATTCAGAATAATATCACACCAGTAACCTCTTAGTATTATGTACAAGTATGACATCTTATCGCTAACAAACTCTACCCTCCCAACTGCTGATATGATTCTCTCATGTACAAAAAAGAAACAAGTACCTAATTCATGATTTTCATTCCCCTTTCCATAGAGAAATGTACCTTCGTCTGCTACTTCGGTGCCACCTGGCCCCCCTGTACTCCCACCAAACCTAACTTATATTTTGTTATGTCTTTTGCAACTGTCCTGAGCGGAACCTGCCCTGTACAGACCTCTTACATTCCACGTACCGAATCTCGTGTCCGTTTTCCCCAGCTTGGGTCATTCATCCAGTGAATCCGCCCAGATCCGAGGCCCTTTCTGACATTTCGTAATAAATTTCTTTCTTACTATGAGGAGTTAGTCCCACCGCAGTACCAAAACTGGAGGACCACCCCTCGGCAGCTGACCGCTACTACTTATTCTGTGTATTCGCAGCTACCCACTCTATGTGGAGGCCGTCTCCTCCATCCGCAACCTGAGAACGCGCCATGCCGTGGTGGCAAGGGACCCCCAACGTGGTGTATAGGACGTCCTACGCACATTAACTAATGCTTTGATCCTTTGTAACCTTTGACATTTCCAGCAGACATTGTACTTACTCACAGATCCCCCACCCCCACAATTTTATGAAATGAAATGGAAAGGAATGAAAGAGACCAATTTGACGATTTAGGCGTAGATGAGATGATAATATTAATCTCAAAGAAATAGGTTTAGACTAGATTTATCTGGCTCAAGTTCAGACTCTCGGCAATAGAATGTAAATAAAAGGTAAAGTTGGCTCTGCCTAATTAATTAAGGACCACGCCATGAAGATACTGGCGAGTGGATGTACTCGTATAGCCCCTCCATTTTTGACATCGGCACTATATAAAGGTGAGCGGTCAGCCTCACGCCCCGGCCTCTTTACCCTCGGGGAACCAGTCCCCGGTACGTATTGGTTAGGCAGGGTGGACCTTGGAGCCGGTCTGAACGCTGTGAAGTAGAGAAAAATTGTTACCATGGCCATCCAGGCCATAGTCCGTCACTATACTGACTGAGCATTCTCGGGTCTCTCCGCAATAGAATATAGTGCTGAATTAGGTCGAAGGAATGTATGAAGTGCAGTAAACTGAGGAAGCGTGTATACTTCTACTTAGTCAAGACATGCTATTAGATCATCAGTTATGATGGGTCACGCACTTTTTCTAAGTTAGTGATGCTGTTGTTACCAGAGCATAAACTATCACGGGGCGTCATGATTCCATGCCATAACCGTCACAGTGAGATCTGTGTGAGAGATAATGTTATTTGTTCGTCTTTACCATGCATCAGATAAAATCCTTTATTACGGAAGAAATCTGTATGGTCCTCAAGAACATAACTGATTTGTTCAGAAGGAGAGAAAGGCTAAGATGTGGTACGCATTTCAAACACTATTAGTCTCTTAGCTTTTAAATTAATGTGTTTAATTTCGTTTTCAATATTTTGGGCAATGGTCCACTGCAGTCGAAAGTCTTCCATTTTCCATGTTTTGGAATCTGATTCTTCTGAAGGCTTCCACAGCCGTCAAACAGTAAAATGTGGTGATGAGTCCTGTGTGACTCAGAACCAGGAATTACTCTGCTGACGAAGGCCAGCGGCAGTTTAGGAGTCAGTAAGTTATTCAGTCACTGGGTGGGGGATCGGCGTTGTCTTGAGGCCTCTGCTACATAGGAGAACACGAACACTGAAAAGACGCGAACATCGATGACGCGAATGGGATTCGAACCCACGACGCCAGTGTTCGAGCTGTAAAAAAGTACGAGCCTTAGACTTCACGGCAATTGTAGGCGGCATGTGTTCAATTTAATCTGTGAAAAAGTAACAAAATTCGCAGCTTCTTTCCCAGTCTTTTCTTGTTTCTCCTCAGACCGTGTATGTCTGTCTTTTTTTACTGGTAAGTGATATTTTATAAGAATGGTAGAAGCAGCGTGCTTTCACTTTTGTTTATTGTATCGAGATCTTTGACAATTGCACAACAAACAATGGACGCATTATTTTCACTTTTCGATTGAAGCATGAGTCCATGGAGCACTGTGTAGTGTACTTCGAATATAGCTTCAAGTGGTTGGGTGATCAGTGAATGATGCATTCGAGAGAGTGTGAAAGGAAGCGATCGTGGACTAATTTAAAGTATTAACTTGGCATTTGTGAGGAGGTTACATGGTAAATCCACAAAGAGCTGAACTGAAGATAGTTTACTGCTGATCGCTGGTGGAACTGGTATTTTTCATTCAAACGACAGTTCACCATCTGATCATCTGTCGGCAGAATTAGTACTGCCTGAACCCAGCGCTCTGTCAGCGTACTGTGTTACCATATTTTCACGCAGCATCATTACGATTTTATTGTACAAGTCTGTTTGTTCCACAATGTAAACTCGTTGTTCTTGGGAAAACGACATGTCTGTCACGCAATAAACAAAGCTATACTGCAGACATCGTATGACTGATACACGACAGATGGCGTTTCTGCTCGTTGTTAGTACTCCTACAGTACCATCTAGCGGTAGGAGATATAATTATATTAACTGCAATATAATTTATAATAATTTTTAGTTTTATGTGCGCGACTTTTCAATCTCCCTGTAGTTTCTTTGAGACAGCAGCTCGGAAGAGTAGTTGGATGGTGTACAAGGGAGTGATGTCGGATTGAAGCATTTTCTTGCTTCAGAATTGACTTCCCAACGTTATATTTTTATTGTATGGTAGACAATCAAGTCAAAAAGTAATAGTTATAGCCCTTACTGTCATTCCATTCAGAAACGATTTCAGATTTAGCCCGTAGCTAATCTTATGTTAAACGGAGGTAAAGTGAGAGAGGTTCTAGTAATTAACTCATTTTACGTGTACGCCAGAGAGGTAACATGCAGTGTCTGCTACATACACCGACATCACCGACATTTAATTACAATGTTTATGTTTGTCTCTTTACTGAGTGTACGATTTATCGTGTTGTCTTGGTACCAAGGTAGTCCAATCACTGTCATAAAGGTGCGACATGGAGACGCCGATTACTTACCAGGTAAATGGCGGGAAAAACAAGCTCCGTCGCCTGTAGTCCGCAAGCAAACTATACCGACCGAGCGACCGCCTCTTGTCGGCGAAGTTAGTGCCAGCTTTAGCGGGTAGAGGGCGGCGCGTGGTTAGCGCACCGGATCCCTACGGCCGTTAATCTCGGATTTCTAGACTGGAGCCGCTATTTCCTTGAAATAGCTCCTCAGTTATCTTCACGAGTCTGAGTGGACCCCGTTACAGACCCACTACTTCTCAGGAAATCTGGTAGCGCCAGGAATCGAACCCGGGATCTCTGGATCTGTAGTCAGGAAGTCTGACCACCAGACCACAAAGGCGGTTCAGGAAAAGGAAGGTTGTTTTGTTTTTAATCTGATGCATTCGTCTGTATGGAAAAAGAGCATTCAGTGATTGCATTCTAGATAAATCTCCTGCCCCGCCACCAAAAGTTAAAATTCAGAAAGACAGGTTGAATTTCTGCCCCTTCTGCATATTCCTGTTTCATAGGTGGCAGTTCCCTTGGCTTCCGATTCTGGATTGTAAAGGTGTTCATTGAATTTTAGTTTGGATTCTCCCTTGCGTCTAAGCGATTACTGTAAAATTTATCACCGCTAAATCATGCCCAATAGTCACTAGTTGATAACTGATTGTTCTTCAGGAGAAGAGAAAACTTGGAATTATATTCCAACTCCAGTTGTATGATACTTTCGATGTCTGAGAACGGGGTGTTGCGAATATTTTGACCGAAGATGGAGGAGGATTCTAGAGAAAAATGTATAATAACGATAATTTGTATTCTTTGGGAAATCAGAAAGGATAAGATTATCATAACATGTAGCGCGCGCATGAGACGTGAGAAACACACAACAAATGTTAGTAGGGAAGCTTGAAAGGAGGATACTGCTTGGGAAATCCAGTCTTATGTTCGATGATAATATTAAAAATGAATTACAGAGGTATCGGCTGGGTTCAGATGGCTCAGGATGGTGACGGCAGCGGCGATAGCTTTTTCACGACATCTTTACATAACGCAGTTTTACTTATTTGTACCTTTATTTTAATTAGCCTGTATTTTCTTAATAAGGCACTTTATCCAAAGCTGCCCGCAGAATTCGTTACACTTGGTGGAAAAAAAGAAGTTCAGAGTCACTGCTCAGGACACGTCTGTGAGGTACAGGTAAGGTAAAGTTGTCCTTGTACTTAATTAAGCGCTATGTTATCATTGGCTAGGAGGCTGGGTGAGCGCCGGAGTGGGTATATACGCTATGGAGAAGAGAAAAAATTCTTGCCCCTCCCGGGAATCGTACCCGACTCTCCAGCCTGTAGTCCGTCGCTATACCGATTGAGCTAAAATAGCACCAGTTACAGACTTTTCATCGTAGATCAGTTTAGTTCAGAGACAGTGCACCCGGTTTTTGTTCTGTAAGATACCTCTTTCAAATCTGACGTAAGGTACCGGTTTCCAATCTTAAGTTTACATGAAAACTTTCGGTTCAGTTTCGGGACTGTACATAGGCCTACCTGAAAATCAACCATGGCCACTTCGTTCTGCGTTATCATTTTATTTTAGGGTGGGACGAGACTGATCACTGTAGTTTTCGCGTCATAAATGGTCCAGTATATTAGCCCTGGATGACAGATGAGAGAACTAGAGTATTTGGCGGAAAAAATAGTTGAGGAAAGAACGCGAAACACTTTGAGAGAACATGTCCCAGTGCCACTTTTACCACGACAAATCCCACTTGACTTCTCCTGGGACTGAACCCCGTCTTCCCCTGTGAGAAGCTGGCGACTAACCTCATTAACCGTGGCACATCTTCGTTCTGCGCTAAGTAACGTTCGTAGCTGATTCAACGCAGGTTTATGATCTATAAAATAATCGATTTATCTTTCTTATTGGGGATTCAATATGATTTTTTCTCCCCTTAGCTGAAGTTGTATCACTTCTGCTTGGGATGCGTCCGCCTGGAATTCCGGCCAAGGCGCCAACTATTTTGACAGAGGTCTTTGTGGTCTTACACAGTCCCTTTGGGCAAATACCGGGATGAAACCACAAATTAGGTCACGACTGCTTTCTTCTGTATTGTTTCTTAAACAAAATTTTTTTTTTTTTACTTTGTTGACCGGTTCACAGCTCTGCGCTTCACGGAGACGGGTGCGATGCTTGCCTCGAGTCGCATACTGAATTTGCCGATGAATCATAATGCCTGATAAACCGGGATATCGCAGTTTATATAGCGACTGGCTACAGGCTGGACGACTGATGGGTCGGAGTTCGAGTCCCGGTTTGGGCAAAAATTGTCACTTCTCCACGTCGTCCAGACCGGTTCTGGGGCTCATCCAGCATCCAATGGGTACCGGCGGGTTCTTTTTCTGGACTAAAGTGGCAGGAGAGTGAAGCTGACCACTCACCTCCAACTAGTCAAGAAAATGTGGATCTATGCATCCACTTCCCAGTACGCCTTCATGGCGTAGTGCTTAATTATTTAATTAAGCACAGGGACAACCTTTTTATCATCATGCCTGATGGCCGATAACGTTTGGAATGAAGGAAAGTAATCAACTTGTGAACCGCCAGCAGACAGGCAGTTCACAATTTGGTGAACAAACTTGGTTCAACGGAACCTTTAATAGGCAAAAAGAAAAAAAAANAAGCGCCAAATGCTTACTGAGGAGAAATGAGCTGGCATAGGGGCCAGACTGGAACATGCACCTAGAAAATAACTGACAAGTGTAGCTCAAGCGATAGGAATGTCAAAGTCTAGTGCAAGAAGTGCAACACAATTGCTGAGGCTTAGACCCTATAAAACAACAGTAATCGACACACGCCTTGCAGCCGCGCGATCCAGCTAGCAGGGTTCACTTTTGCAGTCGGTTTCTGCAGTCTGTGACCTCGATCTGCAGTTGACATTCTTTACTGATGAAGCGTAGTTTCACTTGTAACGATACGTAAATACGCAAATAAAGCTACAAGAGTTCACAGAATCCGCATCTAACCCACGAAGTCCCGCTCCATCCAGTGGAAGTTGATGTCTGGAGCGCTCTAAGTGCAAGAAGGATTGCTGTACCTGTGTGTGTGCGTATTTTTAACGGAAAAATTAATTGCGAAGGATATCTACTTGTAGAGGGATAGTATTTGCATCACCTCCTTAGATCTGTGAATTGTAACTACTTCATTCATAACGTTACCGGCCTATAGGCATGTTGATTCATCAGCAAAATTCATATGCTCCTCGCAGCTTATCGCCTTGAAACGCAGAACCGTGGAACCGGTCATCAAGGTAAATATCCTCCCCGTAATAGCCATTATTGAGTTATCATCCAACTTCGACGCTATGTAGTCAGAAGTACGGACAGCGTCAACAGGAAAAGCGTATAAACCACCAAAGTCAGTCGCGGGGTGTGGATGCGAGGCCAGAATTCGGCTCGGTACCGTTCAAGTGCAGGTCTGCTGAGGGTTGTGTGCTTTCAGCAGGTTTAATGTTATTGATCTGTAAGTGCATCGCGTGTCTCTTTCCCAACTTGACACGTGTGCAGTTATCAGAGCTTTGTGCTCGGTTCATTACTCGGTTATTACAAGCGCCCTTTGAACAGCTGAGGTTGAATGACTGCAAGATGAGCTGGAATACGCGAGGGAAGGATGCTGTGCCGGTATTTGTTAGGAGGGGGAAAAAATCAGAATGGTTGGCCGCATGCCGGGTTTTGAAGTTGGTATCTTCCGAATGAGAGCCAAATCTGCTATGTCAACAGTGGCAAATGGATGGATTTGGTTTGTTATAAAGCTGCATTCTTCGGCGCCTTACGAAACAATCTTTACTGCTATTACCAGCGAAACGGAATTGGTTCGCTGTTGAATGCAGATCTAATTTAGCGTAAGGTAGTTTTAGCAATGTGCAGTATGACTAACAAGGCAATGTACCGGAAAGCTCTCTACTTAACGTACAAATACTTCATGGTGTATGCAAGGGTTCTCTTAGGTGTGCTCATGGATCTTGTGAAACGGTAATGAACCTTCGGGTTGCATAAAATGTTGGAAAATTCTTGACTAATGACTACTGCGCAAGTGGCGGCTTCCCAAGAAGGGCCTAGCTCCATGCAGTTAGCCGGTGATCATGGATCAGCAGACCGCACACAACTTCATAACAAAAATGTTTGAGAATGAGAATTATATAGAGTCTACGTTATCTTTCCTTACCTCCTTGCAGGTCCGTCGTTGGGTAGTAACCATCTCCATGGAGCTGAGCCTGTTTTGAGAAGCCGCTAGTCGCTCAGCCACTCAGATATTTTCCAACATTTTATGGAACCCGAAGATTCATTACCTTGTTCACAGGAATCCTCCACTGGTCTCTGTCCTTAGCCAGATGACTCGAGTCCATACCATCCCGTTCAATTTCTCTAAGATCCATCCTAATATTGGGAACGTAGTTGGTTGAGGCACTATGCTACAAGCCGGAAGGTAGCGGGCTCGAGTTCCGATGAGGTGAATTCTTTTCAATTTACCAAATCCTACCAGCCACACTATGGCCCTNGGGGGGTAAAGGACGGCCGGCCCGTAAGGCTGACAACGTTACCGCCATCTGTGAACCAACGGTCTAGAGAAAATGTGGGAGCCTCTACGTTTCACAACCCTGTGGGTCTTCACGGCCTGTTACAGGGTTAGCTTTACCTTACATAACCATCCTAATATCCTCGCAGCTACCTACGTTTAGGTCTTCCTGTTGGTCTCTTCGCTTCTGGCTTTCCGACCAAACCCTAAATGCTTTCTTCTCCCCTGTGCGTAATACATCCCAGTTTTGTGCTTGAATACTTAAATGTAAAACACTGCCCCCTAATAACTGTAACGCACACCGTTGCACCACAGAAACCACGCGAAGAACATAAGATAATTCCCAAAGTACACGTAAGTGATTTTTGTGATGCCAACAAATTGTTTGACGGCGCCCTTGGTTTCTTATTATATTTAATAACGCTATATCAACTACAGGAGTTCGCGTTGTAGTCCGTGCCATAGCTCAGGCTGTTAGTCGTCGGCTTCCCACCGCGGCGGCCCGGGTTCGTTCCCAGCTCAAGTTATGTGGGATGTGTGTTGGACAAAATGGCACGGAGGCAGGTTTCCTCCGAGTACTTGGGTTTCCCCTGCCAATCTTCATTCCACCAACTGCTCCACAATCACCCTCACCTATCATCTGGGGCTGGTACAACAGGCCAAGTAATGGCCGAAGTACAAAATGTACTGTCTGACCCCAACCGAGAAAAGTAGGCAGAGTTGTATGAGAAACGGCAGGATGATCATGATCATTGGTAGGTTGGAAAGAGTACGGGAGGAAGCGCCTGTGGCCTATTCTTACCTGATATCCCGGGATCTTTTTCGAGAAACGCAGACAACAACAAGAATGTCACGATTGGCGGTTTCCGGGCAGAGATTCGAAATAGAGTCCTTCCATATACGAATCTTTAAGGCTAACCACTGTACTCCTACGTTAGGTCATCGTACGTAGTTAAGGTTCGGCCACACAGCGCTACGTACGCGACGCACGCTACATACGCTATGTTCGCTATGCGAACAGAAAAATATCTCCCTTTATTGCCAATGTGACTGGCCACACAAACTTCCGTACGCTACATACGCTATGTTTCCTATGTTAGCTGCGTCGCAGAGTGTACACAGCGTACGTAGCGAACATAGCGTAGCGCTCTGTATGGCCGAACCTTTACACAGGTAAACAAAAATCGCACATTCATTTGTGCCCATGAATCTTATTCGCCCTCTTTACTTCAAATGGCCGCTGTTACTGCTGATGTTACCTCTGCAGTGTAACGTTTGATGGCTTGTAGTAGGCAGAACTTCGGTGCCCATTGAATAGGAATACAAAGTTTGGTTAGTTTTATACATACATTGCCCCAAATGAAAACCAGATATTATCGCCTAAAAAGTTCGTGTTTTATACTGTGTGTAAGCCATTGCTTTCGTTGTTTTATAGACAAATTTAATTGGCTTTGTAACGTTATAGTAACATTTGCAATGCAGGATTTTATAGATGTGCTGTGTGTAGATTGCAGCTTTATTTTCTTATCGCTACAGCCGTTGCTTATGTAGATAATGAAAAAATGTTGGACAGGGAGAATTGATCACGAGATAATTTCTAACGTTACTATGAAAGATATTAGGAAAAGAAAGGAGTAGCATTTATACTTATGCCTGAATTTATTCAGGCACCAATAAAATTATTTACAAGGGCACACGTTTGATATTACATCAAATGTTGGTTAAACAACACCTGTCACAGTAGTCGTGCCGTCTAAGGCATGAAGTGCCTTCGCTCGCTCAGAGGCTGGGATCCTGGGTTCGAATCCCACTCAAGGCATAGATGTTTGGTGTGTGTATGCGTTCATTCTGTGTTAGTGTTGTCCTGTGTTTAGGTAGCGGCCTTGCGACGGGCTGATCACTCGTCCAAGCAGTCCTACCTTCTGTGAAAAGTGATTATGGAACTGAATAAGAGGCCTGGGCCCTTAATGAGCTGGAAGAGCCAACGAAAAAAAAAAAAAGGTTAAACAACTGAACGTCGAGGTTGAGTGAGTAACACTTCTGCTTCGTAGTCAGGAGGACCCGGCTTCAAATCTCGACCCCGAATACCGGCCAACCTGAATAGGAAAATTTTTGTGCTTTTCCTCTTTCCCTCCAGGAAAATTCCGAGATTGTATTAAAATTAGGAAACAACCGCTTCCTTTTACATACTTTCGAATTTATTATTCACTAGTCATCCTGCATTCAACGATATACGCGTATGCTAAGCTTGCTATCTCCGTAACAGGCCGTGCAGGCCCATAGGGTTGCGAGACATCGAGGCTCCCACATTTTCTCTAGACAATCGGCTCACAGACGGCGGTGAGATTGTCAGTCTTATGCGTCGTGCGGCCTTAACCTCCGAGGAAGATTCCTGGTACTCATTTCTGTTAGAGGCTGAGTCGACCCCAGAGGCCATAGTACGGCTGGGAGGATTAGGTAAATTGGAAAAAAAAGGCAATGACCTCATCGGGAATCAAACCCGCCACCTTCTGGCTTTGTGCATAGTGGCTCAGCCAACTACCCTACCCCGTTGTTAATGTTGTTGCTAAATAAAGAAATAGTTGTCACCACTAGTAGGCCCAAGTTAGTAGACATAGGACGATGCAAGGTAAAAGAGTTTAAGTAGAAAAGTGAGATTATGATCCTCAGATAAGCAGTTAAATACAGACCAAAACTCTGAAGTACGTGAATTATTTGTTTGTGGTTTATTTCACAAAACTGTTAGTAGTTCGGACTAAATAGCTTCGAATGATGAAATTATTAATGAACAATGAATTGGAAGGGATCCCTGACCCTACATTTGCCTTGAGGGACTGAGAGAAACCACGAAAAACCTCAATCAAGATATTCTTTGTCCCAGCCGAGATTCGAACGTGATATCTCTCGCATACAAGTTAGAGGCGCTAATAAAACACCTGAGAAACGTAGAGCTTGATAATGTAGTTGAAGAGGTTACTACATAGGAGGAAAATGAAAGGACTGTACATTTGGTGACAGAAGACAGCATTGAATAGAATACCACCCAAAGGCAAAAGTTAACATGGAAGACCAAGAAGATGCTGGAAAGAGGATTTCGAGTCCGTACTGGTACTAAGTTGCCTTTCAGCGAAGACGAGAGAAGAAAGAAAAGAGTAATGTTAGTGTCACCGTACATATGTACGAGTATTGTGCCGGTTTATGTAAAAACAGTGAACATATATTTATACGTAACTAGAACTCCGTAGCGATCGCCTCTGTGGTCGAGTGGTCAAAGTTCCTGCTTACAGATCCAGAGGTCCCGGATTCGATTCCTTGCACTGCCCGACTTTCTGAGAAGTAGTGGGTCTGGAACGGGGTCCACTTAGCCTCGTGATGATAATTGAGGAGCTATTTCAAGGAAATAGCGGCTCCTGTGTAGAGAATCGAGATTAACGGCCGTGGGGATCCGTTGCACTGACCACGTGACAACCTCTATCCGCAAAAAATGTTAGCACTACTCTGGCAAGCGGCGGTCTCTCGGTCGGTATAGTTCGCTTGCGGACTAGTGGCCACGGAGAACTCCGTAGCTCTTTCTCGGACACTCTGATAACGACTCGAAATTTCGTAAGAATGCTGTGGTTAGAGCTGTGCTTTGTATCTAGTGTGTGAGGGTATACTGCCGAATTGCCGTAGTAGAGGCAGAATTTATCTTTCCTCTATACCACAACCCCCTAAAGTACAGTGTACTGTGCCATCAGGTTTAACATCAGAAAGCTAGATTTTGCTCACAGTATATTCATATTATTCTCAGTGCAAACATTATTTATATCTCAGAATTATTGGGTTTTTGGACTTTCTCCAGCGTTCTAATACCCTTTTGTTACGGATGTCAAAGCAGGACAGCAGGATTATCAGCTCCCCTTCTTTCTGCTTCTTTATTTCCTCCCCTTACTGAATCAGCTTTCATCAGTGGTTAGTACTATCCCTCATTCATTCTCCCCCACTCAGGACTACTGTCGTTGGTTTCCCTCTCCTTGTATCCACATCCCCCCTTTCGATTCTGACTGCCCTTCCACCTTGAGGGAGGGCATCAGGCTTCCGCAAAGCACTGGTCTGAATACACAGCATCATTTAACAGAAGATAATAATCTTCGTGGCATCCTACACTTTTACTTTCCGCACATTCTAATGAAGCCTGTGGGATTGAATGAACATCGTAAATTTCTGTGGATTACATTAATATAATGCATGATCTGGAAATCAGTATTGTACATAACATAGCATCATACAGTTCACACAAAATGTTTAAAGTGATTTCTTTCTACTTAATTTCATAAATTCACTGTAAATACGATCTCGTCTTTGGATTAATGAAACGATATTCTGTTGAATCTGTGAGCACCAAACCCACTCTGGATGTCTCTATAAGATTTGTGATTGAGGTTGCGTTTGCTAAGGGACCCAACAGAATAGGTGTTTCCCACCCGCACACCTAAGGACGAAAACAGATCCGGTTTCCGAAACGTTGCGTTCTCTGATTTTTTATAATACTGGACGATGGACATAGCCCCAAAAGCCAGTAATTCCGAGCGTTATACACCATCGTCAAAACCCTTTAAAATCCGATCTTTTGTTTCCATAAACATCATTACTCTACTTGATTTTTTAATGTAGGCACAGTGTGTTTAACGTCAAGGGACTGTATTTCATCGCATAGAGTATATTTGTGAGTTTCATGTGATTATCAGGATTAAAAAAAGTAAAGCTATCCCTGTAACAGGCCATAGAGACCCATAGGGTTGTGAGACGTCGGGGCTCCCACATCTTCTAGACAGTCGGGTCACAGATGGCGGTGAGGTTGTCAGACTTTACCCCCATGAAGATTCCTGGTACTCACTTCTGTTAAAGGCTGAGTCGACCCCAGGTCCATATTGCGACCTTCCGGCTTGGAGATAAATGTCTCAACCAACTACGCTACCGCGTTGCCTGAAGATGGCCTTTAATGGCCGAAACATGTAGCATTATAACAGCACATATATTTTAATAGTTTTAATAACATCTTATGCACATAACAACCACTGTGTGGATTAAAGTGTGAATCAGTGCTATTGACTATTGTATTATAGACGGAACATTTGATAGACGATAAGTGGAACCTCAGTGCAACAGGATGCTTAAATATAATATTGTTGACGTCTTAGGTATTTTTCTTGAGAAGATACTTCTTAATTTCACAGTTCAGAATCGCTGTGCCTTTGGTTCTGTCCAGTGTACACTGAGCTGCCCACGAGTTCAGTCGCTTCAGGTGCTGGTGGCCGAACCAGTGCACTAGAATAAGCCGTTACAATAAAATGCCTAGTTGAACACATTTTTACGTCATTTTTACTCGTAGGTAACAATATGTACATTTTGTTCCGGGTCATTGATTTGGAAAGGTGGTAACTTACACGGCACAGTTAACACACGTGACTATACATACCACAAGAAGGACTAGTTCAACATTGTTCCGGGGAACGTCATAATTACTAATAAGGTTCCAACACTTCATTGTCAGTAGCTGGTATACGGAAATGTTGACTGTACTTTCCTTGTCTGTGTTAATCGTTAAGTTCAGTGTGTTCACAGTAAGAAGGAACCTGTTAACGATATGTCTCCATTTGTTTCACGTCATTAACTACAACAGTAGTGTACAGTATGCAGCAAAGAATATTCGTTTCGCAACTTTATGCAAGAATTCACGGATCCGGTTTAGCCCAGTAACTAGACTACTAGCTAGTCGAACGCAATTTTGATTCCAGGCACCGTGATTTTTCTGTTCGCCACTGACGAGCCCAGACCGCTTCTTTGGCCTGCCCAGCCTATTATCCAACGGATAAAACTGGTGGAGCATGAAATGACCCCGGACGGGAAATCCGCTATCCGGACTGAGCTTTTTCGTTGTTTTCCGTAGTCACACGGGCAAATGTCGGGATAGCACCTCAGTTGCCCTACAAACGTTTCTGTCCTCGACCTTTGCAATTCATTCCCTGAAATCCTACTATGTCTTAAGAAGTTTTTATGAACTTGTTTAATTAAGCATCACGCCATACAGACGTATAGGGGAGTGGAAGTATAGCTCCACCGTTCTTGACCTGGGCTCATATGCATCGACCCCCTTCACATCTCCCTAGATATATTACGCTTCCTCCTTTGGTGTTGCTTAGTATATTCTGCCCCCGTGTAACAATTCACATCAATGGTTGTATTTATTTTTCATATTCAGTAGAATTTGTAAGATTTAAGAAAATGCTGCATCTTCAGATCGTTTGAAGTGTATGAAAAATATATATCAAGATAATATGAAACATCGCCTGTTACTGAAAGACTGGAACACTGGAACCAGAAGAGACGGCCGTTGCTAGGTAACGGTCGATAAACACGTCTTCTTGGCACTGGACACACACACGCAACATTAGTAGAACTGGTGGAAGCAGTGTTTTCTGTCCGATCCCTCACTAGGCTACATTCTCATAGCAAGAACCATCGGGAGAAATTAACCAGACGTGGCTCTGCAGTCAGTAATGTGAAGGAGACAGTCGGCAGCCAGCTAGGGCAGGAGCCGTCGAACAGAAGTTACGGAATCTACACTGTTGGGATACGTTATCGGGCAACGGCTGGTGAAGAAATAGAAGACTTAGCATGTGCTATAGTGAGAAATAGAGTGTATAAGTTAGCAAGAGCGCTGTAATTACTAGTAGTTACGAGTTTTAGGAGCCCAGTTAATCCAGTTGCCAATCCAAATTTTCTGTCTACTCATTAAATATGTGACATTACATTTTTGTAACCTGCGCTAGCGACAAGTATTTCGGACTCCTTCAGGAAAGTCAGGAAGGTAATTTGAGAATACAACAGTAGACGGAGAACGAGAAGCCTAGAATCCCCACAGTCCGTGGGGCTATTTTCCATGGCTTCGGTATAATGCTGAGATTGAAAATGCGTGGGTCTCTACCTCCATTCCATACGCCTTTACGACGTGATGTTTAATTAAGCGCAAAGAGAAATTTACCTGCGTTGTACTACTACTACTACTACTACTACTACTACTACTACTACTACTACTACTACTACTACTACTGCCGCCGCCGCCGCCACGATCAACCATACCAATTCACGGACCGCAGATTGAAAGGCACTGGTTTATCACTATGTCATGGAGGATATGAGGTTCTCACAGCGGTGGCTATGAAGAGTTATTTATGTTTTCTGGGATTGTAGATCGATGAAAGTCAGCCGACGTTTCGTAGAAACAAGTCGCCTTCATCTTCAGGATCGAAGAATAAGCCAAGCAAGAAGTCAGCGTGAAAGCAGGGGATTTCTTGCCACTTACTGTCACGGTGGTTTCTTGCCTGGCTTTACCACTAATTCGGTTTGAGACTTTTTTTTCGGTTAAGTGGCGTCATTAGTCTGGTGTGAGGCGGTTGCTCGGTGTTCTGCTGGGGTAAAGAAGTCAGTGAACCAGTAATTTTGATGATCCATATTTTTGAGTCGCAGTTGGGTACTAAATTTTTTACATTGGCACTGCAAAATGAAGATCTTCCCCCTGGTGTAATTAATTTTTATTGCTCCAAAGTTTGGCTTACTAAAGGACTGCCCAGCTTTGCTTTAGAGCGAATGGATGGGCTAGTGCTTTGCATACAGGAGTACTTACATACTAATGGAGCTGAGCCCTTCTGGAGGAGCGCCAGTTCTGCAGCTACTCAACAATTTCCCAGCATTTTATGGAGCCCGAATGTTCATTACCGTTTTCAGAAGAGCTCGCCACTGGTCCCTATCCTGAGCGAGATAAATCCAATCCATACCATCCCATCATATCTCTCTAAGATCCATTTTACTATTGTCCATCCGTCGACACCTTGGTCCCCCCAGTGGTCCTTTTCCTTCTGGCTTTCCCACCAATATCCTATATGCATTCCTCTTCTCCCCCATTCGTGCTACACTCCCTGCCTACCTCATCCTCCTTGACTTGCTCATTATAATTATTCTTGGAGAAGAGTACAAGTTATGAAGCTCATCATTGTGCAGTTTTCTCCAACCTCCTGTCATTTCATTTCTCTTCGGTTCTACTCACTCTTCATCTCTGTTCTATTCCACTATACAGGAGTACAGGGAATAATTATGTCCGTCTCTGTGATATTTGTGGAATCAGTAAGGAGTACCCCTCTTTTTATCTTGTTAGCAGAACGACCTTACATTGTCTATCCGCTTTCTAGAAACTGTTGGTTAACTGTTTGCCCTGGCCGTAGATAAGGCTCTAGAAGTATGAAATAGTTGACTTTATCTTGAAGCACGTGTGAAATATATCAGTTTCAAGTAACAGTGGAGATTTTTGTGTGGTTATATTCTCCTATGATGAGTCATGAAGGGATCAAAACCTGTTACGAAGAGGTACTCTGTGTCTTTCAAAGATAAATGTTGATTACCTGAGAATATAATTTTGATACGTTAAATTTGTGGAAACGGATTTTAATACAACGTTCATTTTCAGAAAGAACAAATTAAAATTTCATTAAAATTATATAAACGGGGGCATGCAGTAGCGCAGTTGGTTGAGGAACTATGCTAAAATCAGGAAGGTCGCAGGTTCGATTCCTGATGATGCCATTGGATTTTTTTGCCTTAAAAGGCAGATAAAATTACATAAATTACATTAGAAATCAGGCAAAAATTGATAACAATGTGGTAAGAACCAGCAGGCCATATGGTATTGAATGAGAGAAATGAAATGGATTAATTTAAATAGAGCGAATAAGACGGACAAGTAACTTTCAGGCAAGGCTGTGCCATAGGCCATTTTTTTTATTGCTAGTGGGGTGGGACTATGTCCCTTGTACTGCGGCCACTTCTGGCCTACTGCATCAGCCACAGATGATAGGCGAGGGTGATTGTGGAGCAATTGGTGGAATGAAGATTGGCAGGTGAAACCGAAGTACTCGGAGAAATCCTGCCCCAGCACCACTTTGTCCACCACAAATCCCACTTGACCAGACCCGGGATGGAACCCCGCCCACCGCGGTGCAAAGCCAGCGACTAACCGCATGAGCTATGGCGCGGCTTACCATAGGCCATAGTCGCCTACTTCTCGTAGTGGACGAGTAAATTCAATCACAGGATAATTCATGTGGGATTTATGACTGACAGAGCGGCACTGCAGCCATAGGCACCGCAAGAATTTTTCTTAGCGTTGGTGGAGGGAACAACCAGCAAATTTACTTGCAAACTTTCTTTTAAGCCGCTTAAGTGTATATTTACTGCTCGCGCTAGAGTATGCAGGATAGGAGGATATATAAAAATTGTGTTTGTTAATGCTTGATTTTGTCACGTCTATTAGTGTCTATAGACGGAGTTTTGGATTGGATGATTGGATTTATTGCAACTTGTACATTCACATCTCGGGACTACAGGAAATTACAGCGTTATCGCTGATCTACACACTTTACGGTTCACCGGTACACACATATTAGTGTCTTGAGCCTTCGCCAATCGTATCCTGGCAAGGGATTTATAACCGTCTCACTGTCACTTCACATCGCACGTGAAGTCTTCTTTGCACAGTCTAATTCATTTCTTACCGTTTCTTCCCAATCGCCTTCTATCACCAGAAATCGTCCCAACTCAAATGAACTCTCAACTTCTGACAACTAACTACTGAGTCTGAGTCCTATGTTACGACCGAAGTTCACTCGGCAAGTCTGTCTTGGAATGAAGCGCTCATCGGGGGCTTACGACTAGATATTTATTACTGTCAGTTGCTGGTTTGTTTATGTGGGTCACTCTCTCTGACAAGAGGACGGGCTGTCGTTTACAGTTGCTGCTGGCCCTCGCCAGAGCAGTCATTTTCGGGTCCGAGTCCCGTGGGAGTCGGTACCAAATGTTACTGTCTCAGATTCGAGACTTTTCGTCGCCTCACCACTCACAGGGCTACTGTGGAGGTATTCGATTCCGCCTCCACACGGGATCAACTAACTACTCCTTGAAACTTCTCGTTATATAGCCTCGGGACGGACACCGTCTTCTATTGTGCCGTATTGTTTTAGGCGTGTTTACTGATTGGTTGTCTAGCAATAGACCTATTTTTGCGAATTTTGGATCCCGCGGTAATATACCGAGTTGTTGCCTAGCAGTGAATCTATACGTTGCAATATATTTCCTTCTTCCTTAAATTAATTTATTAAATCGGAGGGGTCATATACCAGGATCCCCTCCCTCCTACTGGCGTCCATGGCAGTGGCGTGTTTTTATCAAAGCACTTAGGTTTCCTCCTGTTATTAATTCCACAATTACTCCATAACCATCAGTAATCAGGGGCTCGTACAGTAGGTCCATTTGAGGCCAGAGAACCACCCCGCTCTTACAACTAAAATCCCATCATATTTATAGTAACCGGACACAATCAGGCGAACGAATAATGAGAATTACATTCGTTAGTTAATATATTAAAATAGTTCTCAGAGATATAGGATGGGCGGTATGGACTGCATCGATGTGGCTCAGGATAGGGACCAGTGAGCACCGTAATGAACTTTCTGGTTGTATAAAATGCTGGGAAGTTCTTGAGTAGACCGCGCCATAGCTCAAGCGGTTAATCGCTGGCTTCCCACCGCGGCGGTCCGGGTTCGATCCTGCGTCTGGTCAAGTGGGATTTGTGGTGGACAGAGTGGCGCTGGGGCGAGTTTTCTCCATGTACTTCAGTTTCCCCTGTCAATCTTAATTCCACCAAATTCTCCACCATCATAATCACCCGGGGCAGGCTACAATAGGCCAATGAGTGGCCGCCGTGCCGAGTGGACCCAGTTGGCCCCCCCCCCCCCTCACTAAGCGAATTAAAAAGAAAAGTCTTGCGTAGATGCACAACTGGCGGATTCTCAAGAAAGGTTCAGCTTCGTGAAGATAGATAATATTCGTATGATGGTAATAGAGAGCAAATGGGAACAATTCGGATTCCTTTTTTCTGAAAAGTAGGAAAGCTTGTTTGCTTGAAATACTTTCTTCTAGACAGCAATTATATAATTATTATGTCCGTTACACAACACCACAAAATGTTGGCCAGTCATCTTTTGACGAATGTTGAAGTATTGCCCAATAGCCGTAGGTAAATGCAGAGAGAATACTGAATGCAAACCATGACCACGTCATGTAACTTCTCTAGTCATGTCTTTCATGACGTTGTCTGCATAAACACTACGGGAAAGTACAGGACGTTGAACTGTTCAGGTAACTTTTATATCTTATAATGCACTTTCATATCGCCTGTGGGGAAAATTGATCCGAGAAATTACAGGTTTCTGCCGATCACAGTGGCTGCACGGTCTAAGGCATGAAATGTCTTCGGTCGCTCAAACAGTGGGATTGTGAGTTCGAATTCCACTCAAGGCATGGATGTCTGTCCGCGTTTCTTC
Source organism: Cryptotermes secundus (assembly GCF_002891405.2). Lineage (NCBI taxonomy): Eukaryota > Metazoa > Arthropoda > Insecta > Blattodea > Kalotermitidae > Cryptotermes > Cryptotermes secundus. Next base: position 425,178 of record NW_019721770.1, on the reverse strand, counting down.
CGTGATTGTGTTGTCCTGTGCGGGTAGCGGCCTTGCGACAGGGCTGATCATCTGTCCAAGGAACCTACCAACTGTCTATACGAGTAAGTCCCATAGTTCCAGATTAATTCTGGCGGGAAACAAGCCAGCGGGCCTAATTCAAGAGACAGGAGAAGAAGAAGAAGGTTTCTGGATGGAATATTTAGTTTAACATCTCGGTGCTTCCTTCATGGGGCTGCAGGCTTTTTCGATCTCTGTCTATTCTTATCATGTAAAGTAACGCAATGTAAAGGTGTTCCTATGCTTATCAAGTTAAGCACCACACTCTGAAGACGTAGGGAGGAGTGGATGTGTAGATCAACGTTTTCTTGACCTCGGCACTAGTGGGAGGTGAGTGCTCAGCTTCACACCCCTGCCGCTTTACTCTCCGGGGAAAGAGCCCCCAGAACCCATTTGAAAGGAGGCTGGTTGGGTCCCAGAACCGGTGTGGGCTACGTGACCCTACCGGGACTCGAACTCCGACCCCTCCTATCCAGCCCGTAGCCAGTCGTTATACCGACCACGGTAGTCCAGCGTCCAGTCTTATCATATACGTACAATTTCTAAACCCTTTCCAGAAACTCGATATGATTCCGTAAAAGGGAAAAAGGAATCTTTCGTAAGACCCGTGCATTCACAAAACTGAAGAATACGGACATGACCCGATCAATATTCGAATGCATGATCCCAGTGCTCTTTATCAGTGTCTTTATGACAGCGCGAATGTCGGGATGAACGCGGAACTGTTCTAACGTAATGCACGTGAGTGAATGCTTTTGTTAGGTACCTTGCAATTTACATTTTGGGGTGCCGGAGTTTAACTCTCTGGTCCTACGTTCGGACATCCCACATAAATTACCATTCCTACGGTGTGTACGGTTCTATTGTGAATTGGCATTTTAATTATTAAAAAGGTAAAGCTATCCCTGCAACAGGCCGTGGATGCCCATAGGGTTCTGAGACATCGAGGCTCCAACATTTTCTATGCAGTCGGCTCACAGACGGCGGTGAGGTTGTCAGCCTTACGCGCTGGTCTCCCTTTGTAGAGGCTGAGTCGACCCCAGGGCCATATTGCGGCTGGAAGGATTAGGTCAATTGAAAAATCCATTTACATAATCGGGAATCGAACCAACGACCTTCGGGCTTGTAGCGTAGTGCCTCATCCGACTACGCTACCGCTTGTCCCGAACATTTTAATCATACATAACCTGATACTAGTCTTCGCCGATCGCAGTGGACGCACGTTTTAAGGCATGAAATATCTTTGCCCGCTCGAACCCTAGGATCGTGGGTTCGAATCCCAATGACCCCATGGATGTTTGCTTTTCTTCTTTGTTTGTGTGTAGGTAGCGGCCTTCCCCCATCCAAGGAATCCTACCGACTGTCTAAAATTAAGAAACTGAAGTGAAACAAGCGTTTCACGGATGCCCTATGCTCCAAGTGGGAGCAGCAGGAATAGGTAGATAGAATACGTGTACTATCCTTGCTAGGTGCTACCCGTCAAAATGTATTTGTGCTTCACTCTGGTTCCTTCGTCCCATCCTGTCCCATTCGCTACTGTTTTCTGCTGTTGGCCTTTAATTTTACATCGTACCATTCTGTAGATACTCATTTCTGTATAGTTACTCCAGAACCTCTTGTCGAAAATCTCGTCCTTTCCCTCCTCTATACCTCACCGTGTGGCTCAAGTCTTCTTTCATGCTACGTATGGTGCAAATCGCCTGTTTTTGTTCCTCCTAACCCCCTTCAATTTTCAAACTCATGTTTTCTATCATATTATTCCTCTCTTGTCTTCCCCTGTTCATATTTATTAGGAAGAGTAGTTTAGAGCCCCCCCCCCCCAATATTAGGTGTTATGGTAACACTGCTGAACATGGTTGGAGTCTGAGTGCAGACCCCCTTGTGTGTGTATGTGTGTGTGTGTGTGTGTTTGTTGTGGCGTATAGACCTGATGTAGGAAAAGACCCCGAAACAGACGAGACAACAGCAGTTGCCATGCAATGATCGTGGTGTGGTTGATTATATCAGACCCATTTCTTGGTAACAGCCGGTAAACATGTCAAAGATATCCGAGCTATCGCTAGGCAGACATACATAACAACAGAAGAACTGTGGGAGGCGGTGTATTCTGTTGGGTTGGCCTCGGGGCTATATGACGAGGACTCCAGGCCGGCTGAATGCAATTGAGAGTTCAGTTGTGGGATATTCGCCAAATTGGAAGGACTTGAGCGCGGGAAGCTGAAGAATCTTCACTGTTAACATCCGTTACCAGGAAACGGCTGTTGACTGCAGGCTGGAAAAAGGCTTAGCGGGTGCTGTGATGGTTTGTTGGGAGCAGCGATAGCGATGTAATTACTTGTAGTTCCGAGTGGTGTGTATAAGTGGTCAGTAAATCTAATTACCAATCCGAACCCCATCTGTAGTCACTCTAAATCGTGACAAACAAAAACAGACTGGCTTTAGTCCGCAAGCGAACTATACCGACCGAGCGACCGCTGTTTGTTGGTGAAGTTAGTACCAACTTTAGCGGATAGAGGGTGTCGCGTGGTCAGCGCAACGAATCCCAACGGCCGTCAATTTCGGTTTTCTAGACCGGAGACGCTACCTTTCCATTCAAGTAGCTCATCAGTTATCCTCACGAGCCTGAATGGACCCCGTTCCAGATCCACTACTTCTCAGAAAAAATGGTAGCGCCGGGAATGTAACCCGAGACCTCTGATCTCTAGACCACAGTCTAAATCGTGACAATATATGTGTTCGTGTGTGTGCGCGCGCGTGCATGTGTGTGTGTGTGTGTGTGTCTAATATGAAATTGGCTTGTTTTCTTTGTCAGGTATAACTTTGCATTCTTGTAGTAAGATTAAGAAATTGCATTCCTGAAAGAAAATCGGGATTAATATGGTTTTGGACTTCCGAATGATACGTGTAAGTGTGCTGAGGATATGCTGGCCGGTTCTATTGTAATAATTGGTTTCTGTATATGTGTGTGATTGCAGACTTGTCGCGGGCCCAGCGCACTCTGTCCAATAGCCTTGTCAAGTTCAACTTCGAATGTATTGGCACTTCGCAGACCGATGATGAGGTGGGCATCTCTGTGTCACTCAAAGAGTTCGGGCGCCTTATCGCCAATATTGAGGACCAGCGGGACATGATGGTAAGACAACTGGCATTTTAGGAAGAGCTGTGTTTAATATGGACTGCCTCTGTGGTCTGGTGGTCAGAGTTCCTGGCTACATATCCAGAGTTCCCGGGTTCGATTCCCTGCGCTACCAGATTTTATGAGAAGTAGGGTCTGGAACGGGGTCCACTTAGCCTCGTGAGGATAACTGAGGAGCTGTTTCAAGGAAATAGCGGCTCCGGTCTAGAAAACCGAAATTAACGACCGAGGGGATTCGTTGCGCTGACCACTCGACACCCTCTATCCGCTAAATTTGGTAGCAACTTGGCCGGCAAGCGGCGGTCGCTCGGTCTGTATAGTTCGCTTGCGGACTATAGGCCACGGAGTTTGTTTTTATGTTTAATATGATGTCGTACGTCGGCTGTCTTTCTGTTCTTGCCTTATAGGTGCACTTGTCTGTACGGACTCTATGTGCCTGTTTTTTTTCCCATACAAATCCAAAATTTCTTTACATAAATGTACACACCGAAACACTTGTTTAAACTTGTTGTGCCCCTTTGCAATGTGCCGTCTATTTGTGCCCGCCTTTCGACTTATTTCATTTCCTATAGTACTGTATGGATTTTCATGAAATTTTACACTAGGGGTTCAGCGTTGAGAAAATGCTTTATTTATGGTTTATGTAAAGTTCAGTTTAACTGTACATTTTCTCTGAAGACCTGTCGTACAAAACATTCACAGAATCTACGACTGTACATATATCTAGGTTACCGTGTACAACCGTTGTTTGAAACATTTATTCTTGCAGTTAATATGTACTTGTAATCCCATACAAGGACTTTTTTTTTACTACGCACTGTGATTATCGATACAGTATTTGCTTAGTTATGGTACACATGATCATTCGGACTAATAAAATACCCAGAGTCACAGCGGGAGTATTTGCGGAAAAGAATATTGTTACTTCATTGGAGTAGGCCCGCATTTCGTTCATCCGTTTGTAGGTGAGATGCGTAGTTCCATTCGGGAACAAAGATCTCCGTGAATCACGGTTTGCGGGTGCTAGCCCCATCATGTTGGTGTGTAGGGCACGTGATGGAATGTGTAGCCGTGAGGTCCCGCGCTCTGAGTGTACCTCCCCTTCGTAGGCTAGATCGCAACGCATACCTGTTGTCCATAGTGCTGAGCAGTGCTTAGGTACCTCACGTGTGATGGACGGGGCAGTTGTCTATTTTCATATGACCCCTTCAAAAGGTGAAGAGCGAATGGGATTTGGTTTCGTCATCCCTTGGATAGATTCAAGAAGTGTCATCGGGCTACCAGACAACTATTACATAAACCTGGTTCCTGCACGTAGACTGTGATATTCACAAGAGAGGATTTCTCTGACTAGAAAGAAGTAGCAGGAAAGTGGCCTTCATGAGTTATAAAGAGTTCTTCAGTTTTTGAGTACATTTAATAGTGATCCCCTGTTACTGGCTACTTACAGTTAGGAAACGAATTCATTTGATCATCTCCACAAGAAATAAATTATCACGATCTTAAGCGGCCTCCGTAGTCTAGGGGTAACGTTCCCACCTCACGACTCAAGGTACGCGGGTTCAAACCCGGCGGAGGTCGTGGAATTTTTAAGGGCGGAAAAATTCAAGGAACAAGTCCTCCGGGAGGGACTTTAAGCCGTTGGTCCCGTGTCGTAGATTTACGGCACGTAAAAGATCCTCTGAGCAAAATTAGGCAAAAATTTTCCCGCCCAAGTAGTTTCCAGTGCCTCCGGTAGATGGGGAAGTTATCGGGTACCAATGCCAGTAGAGGACCGACCTCGCTGACAGAAAGGGGAGATAGCGGGCACCAGTGTCGTTAGGGTATGGCGACAGTAGAAATTAAGGGGGGACGTACAATAGACTATTAGTCGCGGTGCATGGGGAAACCCACCCCCTCTATACTGAATAACTGAATCACGATCTTAATAGAAGCGACAGTGATTAAGCAACACATATAAAGCCATTGTAACATGAATTAAAATTGACATATCGTGCTGGATCTTTAAGAAAGTTGAAGAATTTTAATTTTTCTGCGCACTGGATCAGAAGCACCCGGAGGTAGAGGATACTTACAATACAAAAATTATAGCACCCGGTACAGTTAGAGTTTCTTGACATTCTACAGACCTTGTAGCTAAACCGAAAGATGCAGAACATTTCACAACAGAAATATGATTTGAATGAAATGTCATCATAACCACAGGAAATTTTGGTATGATGAGTTTTTCTAATTTCATTCGTTATTCTAGGCATAACATTCATTTACAGAAATAACATGCCTAACATGAAGATATAACTTAGTATGTGAACGCCGACTCCCTTTTCACACCGGCATCAACCCAGATCCTTACTTAACCAGTCAGCAGAGAATAAGCAATAAATTATGCATTGTCAATCACTGTTGTACAACCGATCACAACCAACCATAACTGCCGCCAAAGGAACATAATATGGAATTTCTTTGTTAGAGGCTCTGTGATTTGCTCAGACAAATATGGTTTGGTAAATGCACTATGTTACAAGCCGGCAGGTCTCAGGTTCGAGTCTCGATGAGGTCATTGGATTTTTTTCAATTGACCTAATCCTTCCAGCCGCACTATGGTCGTGGAGTCGACTCAGCCTCTAACAGAAATGAGTACCAGGAATCTCCCTGGGGGCTAAAGGGCGGCTGGCCGGCACGTAAGGCTGACAACCTTACCGCCATCTTTGAGCCGATTGTCTAGATAATGTGGGACCCTCGACGTCTCACAAACCTATGGGCCTTTACGGCCTGTTAACAGGGATAGCTCTACTTTAAATGTATTATGACTGATACAGATGAGCGACCAGTTTTGCATAGGAATATAGACGGCAGTAGTGACTGCGCATGTTACGATTTCTTCTTTACCAGTTGTCAGCCCCTGGACCATAGAATCCAAAAATTTTGTACATTGCGCACGGCTTGAAACATTTCATAAATGTCGTATCCCCTTCCTGAACAAATGCAAACAGGTTTGACATAACACTCAGTTACGAGTACCCTCTTTTTTGTACTTTGCTGTACAAGGTGTGACAATTTAATTCCCGGAATTGCCCTGTGGAAGCACTGGATGCTGCTGTTGCCTTCGAAATACTCCCCTTGTGAAGCTATGCACTTCGTGAGACGACGGTGCCACTGCCGGAAACAGACTTGAAAACAGTTTTCCGGAATACCTCGCAGTAACGCTATCACGTTACGTTGGATGTCAGGAATGTCAGCTAATCTTTGTTACTTCAGGACATTTTTTAATTTTGGAAAGAGCTAAAAATCGCAGGATGCTAAGTCAGGTGAATAAGATGGATGATCCGTTTCTGTAATGGATTTCTTAACCAGGAACTCGCGAACCCTTAACACATGCGCAGGGGCATTGTCGTGGTGGAGAATCCACTCATCAGGCCACAGTTCTGTTTTGTTTTTTTTTTTCCTCCGAACAGATTCCCGTAACCTTGTCAGCACTTCCAGATAGCACTGTTGATTCACCGTTTGCCCTTATGCAGTGAATTCATAGTGAACTGTTCCCATGTGATCGAAGAAACACGCAAGCATGGTCTCGAACTGCGAACGAGACATGCATTTTTTTTTTCGGACGATGCGAATTGTGTTTTCCACTGCATGCTCCGGAGTTTTGTTTCCGGGTGGTATTGAAAACACATTTCATCACCGTTAATGACCCTATCAAACATCTCTACACTCCACGTCGGAGTTCGAGTCCCAGCAGTAGTAATGAGATTTTCTTTGCAGCGTTCAGACCAGTTCTGGGGCCCATCCAGCCTCATATCCAGTAGATATTTGGGTTTTTTCCTCGGAGGTAAAGCGGTTGGGGCTTGAAGCTGACCATTCACCTCCACTTAGTGCCAAAGTTAAGAGTGCATGGAGATATCTCCACTCCTTCTATGTCTGTGACGTGTTGCTGTGTTGAACACGGGGACAACTTTTCCTTAACTTTACCATCTACGCCTAGATCTCCCAAATGGTCTGTTACCTGCAGGCGGTCCAGCTGAAACTGTGCATACATCTCATGAGACTCCGTAAAAACGTGCACGTCGACTGGCTGCATCCACTAGCTTGCCTGAAGTCGGTATCCCAGGATGGCTTCTGCATATGAACGTGATGTGGAGTATGTTACAGCAGACGCGAACCACTTTCTGGGCAAAAACAAAGATTGACAGCGATTATTTCGCCCACTGATGATACTTGACGTTAATGGAATGTATGCTTGACGCCACAGAGGATGGTACCCTTCATAATCACCGCCTTGACAAACACAAATGCATTGAAAAAGATTTAGTTTATGAAACGCATTCTTGCTGTGACCTCATGGTAAGTAACATTTGGGCTTAGCTCGGATACAAATGGAAACCGGATGACTGTTCTTTCTATCGCTTCTCTTCCTGTGCTACATCCGCGCGTTGGGCGCTACTTACTGGCGTTCCTTTTATGGCGGGCTGCTGTCGCTGCCTTTAGCCCCGTGTTTGGCGATAGCTCACGCTACCTGGGTCGCTCTTTGGGGACAGGCCGAATGAGGGGTGACCTCCACCGGTAGCCAGTACCGAAAACTCAGTTGACTTTTCCTCCTTCCCTTTCTCGTTGGTGTTGAGACCGTGGGCTGGGAAGGCAGAAGGACTTATTTTGGCGCCAATAGTCACCACATTGCGTTGGCTACAATTTAGTATAATTCGGGTAAGGATCAGCAGGGAGATGACTGGGTAGGACATGAGGTCTAACTCTGGGCTTAACGGGGCTTGCCCTGGCAGGACAGGAAGAACACTGTTCCTACATACGCGCACGCACGCACACACACAACGAATACGATGGATTTGAATTTATTAATCAACACTGGGATAATTAATACTGTCGAATAATAACAAACTTAGTTCACTTTAATAATATCATACACTTTTTGCTAGTTAAAATATTGATTTACTGTCGCAGTTTACACTCTGATCTCTTTGAATACATGAATAATAGTCAGCCTAATAAGTTGTGTTAAATCGTGAATATAAAGTTTCGAGGAGCGCGGATTTGCGGCCATATGCTTTAATAACTAGAAGCCGAGTGTTTGCAGAGCCGAGATGTTCTGACGTGCAGAATATTTCAGGACCCCTCCTGGCAGCAAAGTTCGCCTCCGTAATTTTCCCCTGATTGGCCTAGTTTAGAAATTATGAGGTCTTTGTAATTTCCTGATTTCCATTCAACTGGAAGTTCTCAGCGACTTTGAGCCTTAAAACGCAAACGGCATCCTGGACAGGCCAGTGATTGATAATGGCCAACGCTTGTGTATCAACCCTCCTACTGGAAAATGAAGTACTGCATAAGATGTCAATGCTAGAATTACCCAAAGTTTTTTTTTCTGCCGTCTCAAAACTAAAATGTTTAAGGAAATGCTATTAGCAACATCGGAGGGGACAGCAAGAATTGTCCTGTGATACCTCATGGGTGCTCTGTGTGTCATACCTCTCTAAACACAACGCACGTGTTAATTATAATAATCAATTACTGCGCGTTATAACAAGAAGGTTATAGCGAACTCTTACAACCGCGGATATTTGAGATCCGCTGTAAAGCCACTGAGCAGTCCTTGACTTCATCGCTGATAGACGTGCGTATGTCACAGAACGACATGAACACTGACACGTATAATGAGGTGGCGGCTTTTGCTGACGAAGTGTTTGATCTGAACTTAATTAAAACGAAGCCTGTTTCTTTTTGATATGGATAAATGTTCGCTTATGTTCTTAGCAGCATCGAGTGTAATGAGTTCCGTGCTGTGCATTTGACACTTTTTAAAATTGAAATTGCTTTCCTAAAAATCTGTTTGTTTTTTTATAGCATTTTACTTCTACTGAAGGAATTACTGAGAAAATGAAATTCATCATAAGGAAAGGCCCAAGAAGGTCGGCTTATATATTAATATATATTTGAAAGAAGCGAATGAAATTAAGTGAGAATGAAGTAGGCTTTTTCCACAAGATTTGATACCCATTTTATTTTGCTGCTTGACGTTTTATGTAGACGTAACCTTGAGTGGATGTTCAGAAATTACGGGAATTCTGAGCAGAGATTGCTAAATAGGAATCGCTGAAGTCAAAGTCACATTGCGACTGACGGTCAGTCAGTCTGTCTGTCGTGACACGATATTTATTCTTGTTGGAAGTTTCTGTCCTGTCCTTCTGGGGCGCCCTCTCAGACGACAGGACGGATCTTTCATTTGTCAGTATCATAGTCTGCAGTACTAAGTCAGTTGTCAGTATGTAAACTTATTTACATCTCTATATACAATATATACAAGGCCTCCTTCAGTCCAGGCTCAGTACAGCAGATTATGTCCTTTCTATAGCAGCTTCCGCTACAACGGCAGTCTAGTCACTTGAACGGCCGTATGCTTGATCGCCGCCAAGTGTCGGGCTTCGTCTTGTCCAGTGTTGCGAACATTTTCATTATCATGATTTTGTAAGACTTTTGCTTGTTGACCGATAACTTTGTTATATAATCATATAAAAGTAAGTACAAGAGTAAACGTATCCCTGTAACAGGCTGTGGAGGCCCATAGGCTTGTCAGATGTTGAGGTTCCTACATTTTCTAGACAAACGGCTCATAGATGGCGGCGAGGTTGTCAGTCTTATGCGCCGGGCGCCCTTTACCCCCAAGAATATTCTTGGTACTCATTTCTGTTAGAGGCTGAATCGACCCCAGGGCCATAAGGCGGCTGGAAGGATTAGGTCAATTAAAAAAATCCAAAGACCTCATCGGGACTTGAACCCTCTTTCTTTCGTGTCTCTGCTCATGTCAACTGTATTAAAATAAAGAAATTCCTTATATCTTAGATCACACATTTATGTAACCATTTTAATTACGTATTTAACTAGTAATTGATCTTTCGAATGGTATTGATTTCAACTATATGCAGATTGTCCTGCATAACTTCAAAAATATTGTGATTGTAAGAGCGAATGTGCAATAAATTCGCTATGTCAAATACGGCGTGAAGTTATTTGTCGCGTTATACAGCCAACACGTGACAATACACACGCCTTCGACATGTTTGCTAACTCTCGCCCCTGTATTTTAATTGTTTTTATTATTTCTGTTTAACATTTTTGCAGACATTTTAACAAAAGTCTGATATTTTAAAACTTTAAAGTATTCTAATATATTTTACGATACTGGCCTTCCCATCTCAAAGAGTTCGCATAGCCCCCGTGTTGCTCGCGCGGATTGAAGAATATTATGCCTGTTTTAATAGTATGAGGGAATGCAAGGTATATGTCAGTTGTAAGATTTGAGGCTTTCACGGCGGTGACTATGAAGAAAGCAGTCTTCTGGGATTTGGCACCGTGTCGGTTAACACCACATATACACGGTGCCAAATCCCAGAAGACTGCTTTCTTTATATGTCAGTTTATTTTAAATTTAACAGTCAGTGTAGACACAGATTGAAACATGGCGATTACGTAGCAAGCGGAGTTCTCCTTGTGCTGTGGAAGACATGGGGTCTGTAGTCAGTCACAGCATGAAGGAAACCTTCTGCTGTATTGCTCATGTGCTCAATACAGTTACAGGCACAGTATTGAAAGTAATGCAACAGCAAACTCTGGAAGGGCATTCGTGTTTAGAACATTCTCTAGATAGAAATATCCCGGTACTTGTGGTAGAAAATGGAAAAATTCCCCAATTCCTAATTATGCTCCACATCTGAAGACGTGTGGGGGAGTTGATGTATTAATAACTTCGGCATTTGGCGGAGGTGAGCGTTCCGCTTCACGCCCCTGCTGCTTTATGCCTGGAGAAAGTATGTAATTTTGTATTTTTATAAGAGTTTGTCGCGATGTTTCCCAACAGCTCTCCAGTACGCCCATATGAAGTATTTTTATCGCAGTTCGCCGAATAAGTACAAAAGATCAGTGGAATAAAGTCTGAGTTCTATGTGATGAAGTTTGTAGCGCTACCTGGCAACTGAAACTGTACGCCCCATCCCCCGGTGGAGCCCACGCCCAGTCCATTGTGATCCCCGAGATTTTACACTTCTATCAGTAGGCAAGATCTACACATATTTATATGTATGAGTTAGGTTAACCGTCACACAACAAATATTCTCGCTTTTAATGTTTTATAGTAGACACAAGACCATCATCAGGCAGTTAATATAGGATTTTTTTTCTATGGCGCTACAGCCCCAATTTGGGCCTAGGCCTACCTCCATGTAACTCTCCGTTTCACTTCGGTTTACTAGGACATTACACATTTGGTAGGACTCCTTGGGCGAGTGATCAGCTCGTCGCAAGGCCTCTACCTGTAGACAGACACAGAAAAACGCACACAAACATCCATGCCCTGAGTGGGGTTCGAACCCACGATCCCGGCTTCCGAGCGAGCGAAGACAGTGCATGCCTTAGACCGCTCGGCTACCGTGACCGGCTAATATAGGACTACATTTAGTTATTCAAGTGTATTAACTGTCTGATGATGGTCTTGTACGACCGAAACAAGTAGCAGGAATAAAGTGTATTGTAGATAAAACATTAAAACGGGAATATTTATTGTGTAACAGTTAGTATAACTCCTTGAAACAACAGGATGCAACCAATGAAGATAGATCTACACAGCCCACCAAGCTTCTCGTATATGTCTGTCTACCTCTGGCGATCATGATACAAATGAAAATGTACCTTCAGCCCAGGAAGAATACAACTTTCTTTTAAGACTGTATTTGAGACGTGCATGGTTCGAATCTCGGTCATGACAACAGCCATCGTGTTTGAAGTTTTCGCCAGCTCCATCAGACAAATGACGGAACAGTACCTCGACAAGACCACGACTTCCAGATCCTTTCCAGTTCATCATTTCCCATCATAAATTCATTCAAGCTGACTGCCGAAAACACTATTAAGTAAACACGTAAAAAATTCCTTGCCATTGCCCTCTGGGGGAGAATGTACAGACCCTGCGTCACGACCGCGCGCTCACCTCTGCCCTAATAGGCATTTCATGCCGTCAGTAATCCGGTTTTACCTGAGCTTGGAGTCTGTCAGGAGTGTGAAATCTGGCGTCTAAATTACCGAATAACGGATCTCAATTTATTCAGCTTCGGGCCCGGGTTCGATGCCGTTGAGAGTCAAGAAGTCCATGTATAAAAGGTTTCCCCGGTTTCTTCCATTTATCGTTTTTTTTTCTGTTTTTCCCATGATAAGTAACAGCAGGAACGAGTCGATTAACACACTGAGGAGACGCCTAGTTCGAATCTCGGCGAAGTATCCTCTGTTTCCTCTGGGAAGCGTGTGTTCGTCGTTTTCCTCAGATCTTCCGAGAATGAGTTGGGAAAGTGCCTTAAACAACAACCTCTTCTTCTTCTGTGTCTTCTGTTTCAGCATTCGACCATTGAGTCATGTCTTACTCAGCGCCATATAAACACCGGTCATCCTATTTGAATAGTCAGCAGAGTTAGGCATTCTGAAGGTCCCGTTTGGGTTTCTAAATCGGGGGTGATGATATAATTACCGAGGTCTTAGGGTTTTCTGACTTTCCTCCAAAACTGTAATGGTAGATTCTTAGAAAAATATTCCTATCAAAAGTTACATTTTTTTTAGAAAAGTTGTTGCATCACAAAATTTCAGTACGTTTATTTTGTGTTACCTAACGACGCTGTAAGTACTGAGACGATACAGCGTCGATAATGGGAATAGTAATGAATATGGAGCAGTTGTGGGATGAGAATTGGCAGGAGAAACAGAAGCAATAGGAGGAAACTTGCCCCAGTGCTAATATGTCCACTACAGATCCCAGATGACTCAACGTAGGATCGAACACGGGCCGCACAGGTGAGAAGCCAGCGACTAACAGCCCGAGTTATGGTACGGCCCAGAACCAAAATGTCTGTACCCTGCACCGAGTGGAGTTAGTGGCGCTTATAGCAAAGATGTTCCTACCACCGCCATGTTTTTGCAAATTTTGAAGTACAAAGGTGGGATGGCTTTTAGTGACGTAGCGTGCGTAAGAAGTTTAAAGAAAATCAGCCATTTGGTTCGGTTCTTAGTATTAAGACGTTACAACTTTGTGAGGACAATTTTGAGGTCATTATAATCGGTAATGATTCTAGATTTCAAATGACAGAGTGCTTAAGCTGTATATACATTTTTTTCCTTGGCACTACAGCCTCAGTGGGCCTAGGCCTACCTCCATGAACTTCTCCGTTCACTTCGGTTTTCCTAGATCTCACACATTCGGTAGGACTCCTTGGGCGGGTGATCAGCTCGTCGCAAGGCCTCTACCTGTACACAAACGCAGAAAAACGCCCACAAACATCCATGCCCTGAGTGGGATTCGAACCCACGGTCCCGGCTTCCGAGCGAGCGAAGACAGTGCATGCCTTAGACCGCTCGGCTGACGTGACCGGGTTGAAGCTGTATATAGGATAACAAAATTCTCGGGAGCGTTGTTTGCGTCATAATGTTAATTCTCTTGTTGTGAGAGTCAGTCGTTCTCGTAACAGTCGACTTCTTTAGCTGTCCCGGAACGTCGTTAAGCAGAAGCAGGCACAGCAGCGTGGGACGTTGCTGCACCACTTCAGTAAGCTGCCTGTGGTTTACGGTGGTGGGTTCGATCCCTGATTCCCAATTACTGCATAGATTTTGATTCCTTTTACGGGAATATTCCAAAAACTAGTGGGAGAATGGGGTGTACTGCCTCATCTCTCAGAAACACAACCCGGATTCAAGGAACTCGCAGAAATATAATGACTGTTGTTGCTAGGGGAGCTGTAACTTTATAGGTTAATTAGGTATCTGCGTCGTAAGCATTCTTCTCCTTCCACTGTATCTTCGTTAGCTAATAACTAACTCGAGGGAGTAGACCCCGTCTTGAGAAGGTAGTTACAAGTATCCGCCCCTTTATGCAACCCGAAGGTACATTGCCTTGTTCATAAGAGCCCACAACATTTCATAGCTTGCTGGTTTATTTGATCAGCAGAAGTTGCTGCTCCTAGAAGGCACCTCTGTTGTCACTGCCGTGCGATTGTAGGATCCAATCCTCTTGGCTGCTGATCGTACTCACACCGAGGCTCCATATCTGTTCGCGACCTGAGGAAGCTCCATGTCATTGTGACAAGGGATACTTTGTTATCCAACAGGGAAATGCGTGTAAGTTTTAATTAACGCCGTTCTAAGAAATAAATGCGACAGAGCGCTGAGTAACATCCTCTTCACTCCGATTGCAGCCGATCTTGTCACCTCTCGGGAAGTATTCTCGACAGAAATCGGAGTGTTTCGATTGTATCACCGCGACTGTAGGTGGTTTGCTTTCTTTTCTTCCTACCTTTTGTGCAGAACTTCTGAAGCGACTGAATTATATTTACGAAAGCTTATTCTGAATAATGCTTCGCTGGAGACAGCCGCGCATTAGAACTTTTTAATGAACTGATATGAGAAAAAGCAGAAAGCATCCCTTTCTCACTGTACACTGTTCTGAGGGCTCAAGAAGTTTTACTTTCAGTTGTTTCCACGTAGAAGCGTGACATTATTGTAATATATCGAGACACCCGCGCACTGAGGCATATCGTAATCTCGAGGTCAATTCTACAGCAAGCGCACGAAGGAATAAATAAAAATTTTATTACTTATAAATCTCGAATCGAAAAGATTATGGCAGAGAGACAGTACGAGCTGCCAGTTATCTTCCTCTCTTCCTTTACTTTGATTGAAACATAAATTATTATGAATGAAACATGAATGCGTAGATTGTAATAATTGGCTTCAGTCACGAGGAAAAACGTGAGCCCCAATGGCGCGTTCGCAGGGAAGAGTTTAAAAAACTGACCTACCAGCTTCGTCAATATCTGTCCGCATGTAGAAACCTCAGAATCAGTGAATGGATTTCCTTTAAGTTTNCTGTTGGCCCGCACCATAGCTCAAGCGGTTAGTCGCTGGCTTCTCACCGCGGCGGCCGGTGTTCGATCCCGGGTATGGTCAAGTGGGATTTGTGGTGGACAAAGTGGCGCTGGAGCAGGTCTCCGAGTACTTCGGTTTCCCCTGCCAATCTTAATTCCACCAATTGTTCCACAATCACCCTCACCTATCATCTGGGGCTGGTACAATAGACCAGAAGTGGCCGCAGTACAAGGGACATAATCCCACCCCACTATCAAGAGAAAAAAAGTTAGATGTTCTTCGTGATGAACTTAAGATTGTAGATTTTTAAGTTTTCATGCAGGAGAAGGTTCATATTTTGACCTGGGTCCTCTGGTATGTCTACCCTAAACAAACAAGCATGTGTTTCTTCGAAAAGTTGGTACCAACTTATCGGGCTGCACGCGGTCATAACCCGGAAGTCTACAACGTGAGGCTTAAGGATGTAGTAGGCTCCTATTCGATTGGGTTATTTTCATTGGGTATTGCTCAACGTACGTAATGTTTAAATTCGCAATTTTCGCCCAAGTAAACTCTGGTAAAAATTCGTCTGTTATATACTGCAAACAGAAATTTTGTATTATAATTTTAGCCAGGTTATTTTTTATTTTGCAAGTTGACTCGTCTTTCGATTTCTGTGTTTTATAATTCAGATTTCGCCTTTTGTTGGTAAGAAGCCAATTTAAGAGCAAAGCTCGTATCAATAATATTTACTACCGGTGGCAAAAATTCGTCTCCCTCCTCCATGAAAACACTGCTCCTGCAGTGTGATAGCAAGATTAGTTAGCTGTATCCTAACCAAAGCAAATGGATGTGTTGCGAGAAACAAACTGTTAAACAAAAGTTTTTTTATGTTAATTTGTAATTTATATAATTGTAATAACTTTCTTATTCCACATCCTATACCAGTGCTGCTTAGAACACACAGGAACAGTTATCGTACAAGTATAGATTGTAGCCTTCTGGATTATGATAATGCATTTTCTAATATTTTGTTGCTGCCACTACTTCCCAGTCGGAAATACCGCTAACCATGTAAGTCCTGCACGGTCTCATAACCTAAGAGAACACAAATCTTTACAAATCTGATATAATCCTGTATAATTCACGGCGGTAATGTGCTCATGAGAGCACACTCCAAGTCCACTCGTCCAGAACGTGTACTGTACAGCCCTGAATCAGTTCGTGTTCTTTGACTTTTGGCTGTTATGCTGTTGCCTCATTTTAGATATCGCAGAACATGCCTTATCATTTGCAAATATGAGATGGTATAACAGAGCTCTGCTAGTCCGAGAAAACATGTCCGTTCTCCTCGTCTATTCAGCTGTAAACAGATGTGTACTGTTGACATGAGCTGAGTGCCGTAGGTCCTTACTTTTTAGCAATAAAGTAAAAGTAAAAAGTAAAGGTATCCCTGTAACAGGCCGTGGAGGCCCATAGGGTTGTGAGATGTTGAGGCTCTCACATTTTCTAGACAATCGGCTCACAGATGGCGGTGAGGTTGTCAGCCTTACGCGCCGGCTGCCCTTTACCCCCAGGAATATTCCTGGTACTCATTTCTATTAGAGGCTACGTCGACTCCAGGGCCATAGTGCGGCTGGAAGGATTATGTCAATTGAAAAAAGAAATCCACCTCATCGGGATTGGATCCCGCGACTTTCCGGATTGTAGCATACTACCTCAACCAACTGCGCTACCGCGTGCCCCCAATTTTTAGCAGTATTTGCAGAATGTGAAAGAAGTGCACCACTTACAGCCTGCATACTTTTCTCCAATATTAAGTTTAATACAAAGGCCGTGCCATAGCTCAGGCTCTTATTCGCCGGCTTCCCACCATGGCGTCCCGGGTTTGGAGCCCAGGTCAGGTCATGTGGGATTTGTGGTGGACATACTGACACTGGGGTACGCTTTCTCCGAGTACTTCTGTTTCCCCTGTCAATTCTCATTCAAAAGACTTCTCCACAGTAATAATAAAAATCATCATCATCAACAACAACATCGTCATCCGGGGCTGGTACGATAGACCAGTTAATGGCGTACGTACCAAGTGAACTCAGTCTCACCCCACCCCAAGAAGCTAAAAAAAGTTTTAATATTGCATCGAAACATGAAAGCGAGTAAAATGTCGCTTTCTTACTTTTAGCATTATTTGTACAAACTGAATAACATACACGCCTTACAGTCTACGCACCTCTTTTCGATATTTATTAAAATTAATATTGCAGTCTATATTGTATATTTCGTTTCTATCCGAGTAAAACGTCGCAGTTTTATTAAGAATCGGCCCCTGGCACAAACAAATCGGCAGACTGCACGACATAAAATGCAGATTTGTTCTTTAAAGATTTTCGATACCTAGGTCGAAAAGTGTGGCCGCGCGGTCTAAGGCATGAACTGTCTTTGCCCGCTGAAACACTGGGGTCGTGAATTCGAATCCCACACGAGGCATGGTTGTCTGTGTGCGTTTATTTTGTGTTTATGTTCTGTGTGTAGGTAGCGGCCTTCTGACAGACTGATCTCCCGTCCAGCATCCTACGAACTGTGTACAGATTAAGAAACTGAAAATGCAGCCAAGATCCACAAGGGCTGTAGAGCCATATGTGGATAGATATAGAGCGATATCTGTAGCGTACAAATACAGTCCTCTCGAATGATAGATCATTGGCGTCAGTGTAGAGTAGGCTAAACTCTAGCGTCTTTGTCTCGGGAGGTTCTGTAAGCATGGTAGTGAACTTTCAGATTACCGAAAATAATTGGAAATTCTCGAGTAGCTGAATGACTCTTCTCAAGATGACTCTGCGCCTTGAAATTAATTATTTTTTTAAATATTGTGTGAATCATTATATTAATAGAATCTAAGCCATACCTCAAAGTAAATGTTATCCTTCCGAAAGATTTATTGCATAATTTGTACATTTCTGTTACTTAAGTTAACTTAGCCTTTGTTTTTTTCTGTCTTCTTGGGGAATAGAAGGCATTACGTGTCGCGCAAGAAGCGAAACCAGTGAAACGGCCTGGTCCGTTGAGGATGGATGGATGAATAACCCAGACTAGTCTGTTTGGAGATGACGTACACTGTATCATCACGTGGTCAGGTGATCGATTGCCTGTATACACATTATCTCAGCAGGCGTGACTGGTTATCTCTCCGAAGAAGCGTACAGATGTAATGGAGTAGAGACGTAAACTACAGAGCGTTCGCAATAAGGCGAAACCTTTTAACGCCGCAGGTAGGAGGGCTACTTACTCGGCGTTAGCCCTCATCCTTCCCGCTAACTGAAGTCAGTCAGGTCCGGAAGATATAACGTGGAAGTTCTTCCGTCCTAGGATCAAGAGTTTAATTTTTTTACAAACAATAATGTGAACTACTGATCAGAGAATATTTATTTTTGAAACATAATATGAACGTGAGCTTAACGCGAAGTGCAGGAAAAGATTCATCCACATTACCCTTATTCACTGGTGCCTACAAAATTTTACGTCTCCAAACTTATTAATGGCGGACCAAAGAGTCAATGCTTGAGAGAACACATTGTCGCAAGAAAATGGTACATACAGATGAGAAACTTGAATACATTCTGGCTCGATTACAGATTAGCCCTCGGAAATCGGTAAGACGATTATGACACGAGACAGGTGTTTGCAGTCTCTGCTTCTAAGGCAACCAAATTAATGAAGTTTCGTCCTTAGAGAGGTGGAGTTGTATATAAATTTAAACCTATCAGTGCTCCACAAAGGATTCGATTTTGTAACTGGATGACGAAGAGTGCCCACGATGGACTTGTGGATGCTCAGCTGCTGTTCGTAACCGACGAAGCGTACTTTAACTTAACCGGTTATGTAGAATCTCAGAATACATGTATATGGAGCGACGAAAATCCCCACAGTTCACCAGATTCCGCTACGTGACATAAAGTTTGGAGTGTGGTGTGCTGTAAGTGCTAGGCAAATTATCGGTCCAGTATTTTACCACGAAACCGCGAACTCGGACCGATAGGTTAAGAATATATATTGTTACCATTTTTTCGAACAGCTGACTGGTAACGAAAGACAGTCTGGCTCTTTCAACAAGACAGCGCTACTGCGCTTATTGCACAAACGCACTGAGTGCGCTAGGAGAGGCGTTCGATGACAGGATCATTATTACAGGATTGTGGCCTCCAAGATCGCCGGAACTTTTGTTTGCGTTATGCCGTTAAGGCCGTAACGGGGATAAGTTTGAGCCCCCGGGACAAAGAAAAAGATATGTATCGAAAGAACTGTGGAACGAGGAAGAAGCAGTATTGTAGAACAGGCTTGCCTAACAGCGGGCAAGACTTGCTTGGAGACACTGATAATAGCATTTGCACCGTATGTAGCAACTGTAACCATAGGAACAAGAGAGGAAGTGCTGATGAGTAGAAGTCAGCTATTAAATACCCTAGGTCGGGGATGCGTAAGAGCAGCTCAGTAGACAGTTTGTAGGAGGTGCTACCGGGCATTATGCCCGTGGCCACCTTGATATTATTAGTGAACGTTTACACTGAAGATGCCGCACGCAACCCAATAGTTAGTCGAGGTACCCCGTAGCCACACTACAGCAACACCATGGGATCGTCAGAGCAGCTCCGCCTGGAGCCTATACAGCAACACCATGGGATCGGCAGAGCAGATCTGCCTGGAGCCTATACAGCAACACCATGGGATCGGCAGAGCAGCTCCACCTGGAGCCTATACAGCAACACCATGGGATCCGCAGAGCAGCTCCGCCTGGAGCCTGTGCTTTCAAAATAACCGTTCAGGCCTGAAATTAAAATAATAATGTAATGTGTTTACAGCATGAATTGCGATATCAGAGGATACACACTGAGCCTCCGTTGCAAAGACCAGTTGGTTAAAACTGTTACTGTTTTTTTATTTTTTCGAAAAATCTTAGACACCATTTGCACTTTGTAAGGAAAATGCAAAATTCTTTGATGTTAAAACAGGTGGTACGTGTAGTGACCACCGTTCTTTAAAGGGTTAAAGTATTCTGTGCAGACTATGGCAAGATGGAGATGAAAGACAGCACTGCTAACCACTGCTTCACTCAGATAGTCGATCTCACAATTTGAACACGTGAGTGTTGGTGTTGGGTTGAGGAAAAAGCGAATACAAAACTGTTTCATCTGGGGCCTCTAATTCTGGATCTGGACACGAATCGACTTCTTCAGAGTAGGTTTAGTTGTTATTGCATTTGCCCAGAATTGTAATCCAGGTCGGTAAAAAGCTTCTTCGAACACAGCGGGGATATCGGTCAGGAGGTCGTCAGGTAGGCGAAGCATAAGGGAACTGGTCCTCCCATTAGCCTAACCGCCCTGTCTTATGAGACTCCTTACTGTTAGGGTCCATTACCAGTAATTTGAGTAGGCGTTGTGAGTGAGAACGGTACGTATTTCGTTAACGGTTGTACCTTTTATATATACAGGGAGATTCTTATCTTTGTTGACCAGTTCACGGCTGTGCACTTCATGGCGACCGGTGTATCGCTGGCTGCGAGGTGCATACGAATTTTTCTGATTAATCAATATACCTTTTGGCCGATAACATTCGGAATGTAGTTAAAATTTGCGGGTCACAGGAGATGTCGAAAATGCTGTCCCTGTGAATTGCGGATCGATCTTACCTTCGACGACAAACTGTAGAAACCAGCCGCAGAAATGAACGCTGCTGGCTGGATCGCGCGGCTGCAAGGCACAGTTTTCTGTTGTTGTACAGGGTCTAAGCTTCTGCAATTATGTTTCCCTTTTTGCACTAGACTTCAACACTGCATCTCCTGAGCTAGACGTTTCAGTGAGTTTCTAGGCGTGCGTTCAAGTCTGACCCCTATGTCATTTAACTTTTGCTCAGTAAGTAGTCGGCGTTTATGTTCTTGTTTCTTGTGTATTAAGAATTTCGCTGAACTATGTTTATGCGTCAAATTGTGAATTGTTTGTCTGCTGGTTACTCTTTCATCATGAAATTTATGTCAAAATTTTCGCCGACACTTTCTAGTAATTTACGTATGTGACGTACAGTAATACGCGTTGCTGCAAAGTATACCGCACGATGACGTACCACAGTGCTCACTAATTGTAACAGAAGAGAAACGACTAATGGAGCTGACAACTGCCGCCCACTGCTGACAAATCTTAAACTAGTTCCCACACATGAACTATACTGAAACAGTGCCGTCCAACGGTCCACAAAGTTAATATCCCTTAATTCCAAGCGATATCGGCCATCAGGCATACTGATTCATCGGGAAAATTCGTATGCTCCTCGCAGCCTGTGTTGCACGGGTCGCCCTGAAGCGCAGAGCTTCATCCTTAGGGCATATACAGAGGGGCCCAAACAAATGTATATACATTTGAGCATAGAAAATATATGTTTATATAATTTATTGCAATATTTTCCGTTTAACTTATAAAATGTCGGTAGATAACTTGTATAATACACTAGTATTATAATAGTAGTAGTACATATAATATACTACGGACACTTTTCAAAGTTAAACCGAAGGTATACCAATAAATTATTAGTTAAGAAGATATTTTGTTCGTTGAAGTATGCATGCATCTTTTGTGCCCCTCTATGTGTTATGTATGAACGTGTATATACATACTGGAATTTACATGCGGTGATATAAATCTTCCGGCCGACATATACAGGCCCGTAGTTTGAGAGCTGGCCTTAAGGTTACACATGGGGAAGAGGATCAAGAAAAATCTTAATAAATAGCGGGGTGATGGTTGCACAGCATTGTGGGTGAGAGTGATTGCGACGCACTGTAACGAAAGTCGATGGTTACCCATAAACGCCCTGCAGTTCGTCCTAGCTAGTTGACTCTGCCACATGTGCTGCGTATTATGTTTAAAATTGTCAGGTCAGAACGCGGACAGTCGGTGTTATACGGCAAAAGTACGCAGATATAAAGAGTATACAACTATCTAGCATTCGGAGATAAGTGAGTTGTTTACGCGCATACATTGAAATTCACACGATGTGCTATTAAGATATCATTTGTAAGCAAGAAATAGGCCAAGAAGCGTAAAGAAAGAAGACGTAATAATTTCTGAGTCGACTTCATTAGAAGTCATGAAGATGGTAACAGGGGTTAGTATATGTACCACTTGCTATAACATTACATATCTTTACATGTTTCCCACAGAGTGTATATATGGGATTCATACGATCTTCAGTATACAGCGGTATTATTTGTATAAGTAGCGTTAACTGATTGTTGTTAGTTATGGAGACATGTTTTCTCTGAAGTAGGGACGGAACTTTCAAACGTTGTTCAGATTTATTTGAGGTTTCAGAGTGTTGAAAGATATCGGAACATGAAATTTCTCGATTGATTGATTAGCATTCCTTCATCGGCTGGACATCCTAGTTCGATTCTTGACCCAGACATTTGCAAATATGACAGCATTTTCGTATTTTTTTTACAGTACCACATTTTGTAGCCAAAAGCAGGCCAGACCGCTTCGATCTGCATAGTTAATACACAGCCATCCTGAAATTCGACGATATATGGGCTTTTAGTTGAAACGCTGTCGTTCAGTAAACTAAAAATGCAAAATGGTACGTTGTGGAAAGGTCGCAGTTATATCGATACGTATGTTTGCTTTGCATTTAGGTTTGAACGGTTTGTTTGAAGCGGGCATAGCCTCAAAAGATGAGAACTGCTTATTTTTATTACCAATCGACAGGCAAACTACATCGAACACTTGGTACAATAAAACATGAACTTAATTTTATCCAGATATTCATAAACATTTCTCTACTTGCTTTCATCAAGTCCACAAATTAGAGCTGCGTTCTTTGTACACTGAAAGCTTTGTTGTAATAAACTGAAATATAGTGGAATTATAAAGACAAAGGAAAAGGCAAAATTGTCCCTTTGTTTAACTAATTAAGCACTATGCTATTAAGACGTATGGGGGATTGGATGTATAGATCCACATTCTTGACCTCATCACTAGTTAGAAGTGAGTTGACAGCTTCACGCCCCGGCCGCTTTACCCCCATCCGAGGAAAGAGCCCCATGTGCCCATTGGATAGGAGTCCGGGTGGACCCCAGAGCCGGTCTGAACGACGTGGAGAGGACAAAAATCTTGCCCCTACCGGGATTCGAACTCCATGTACAGGGACGATACCAGTTGTTTGGACAAGTGGCAGATGTGATTAAAGTATATGTCGTATACTGTCTATGAAAACTGAATTTTGCCGGTAGTTTTGTATGTATGAGACTTGATCACTTACCCTAAAGGAAGGGCATGAATAGAAGGTGTTTGAGAACAGGATGCTGAGGAGAATATTTCGACCTTGCATGGAAGAACTGACAGGAGATTGTAACTTAACGAGGAGCTTCGTTGTTTGTACACTTCACCAGACATTACTTGGATGAAGAAATCAAGGAGGATGAGATGGGCACATGACGGAGAAGAGAAATGCTTACAATGTTTTCATGGGAAAACTAGAAAGGAAGTGATCTCACGGAAGATTTTGCCAAATTAGTACAAGGACTCTGTTTGAGAACAGGGTACTGAGGAGAATATTTTTACCCAAGAGTGCTGAAATGATAGGATTGTGAAGAAACTGCATAATGAGGAGCTTCATAACTTGTACTCTTCTCTAAGTGTAATTAGAATGATCACGTCAAGGAGGATGAGATGGGCAGAGCATTCAGCACGAATGTGGAAGGATAATGCATACAAGGTTTAGGTGGGAAAGCCAGAAGGAAAGAGACTACTAGGAAGACCAAAGCGTAGGTGGGAGGACATTGCTAAACTCGATCCTAGAGTAGTGACATGAGGGAATTGACTGGATTCATCTCGTTCAGGATTGAAATCAGTGGTGGAGAGCTCTTGTGAACACGGCAGTGAACTTCCAGGTTTTGTGAACTGTTGGTAAACTTTTGAGCAGTAGACAGACTGGAAGCTTCAAAAGAAAAAGTCAGCTGTGTCGATATCTGTAGTACATCTGATTACGCCCTATTCCTGCCATTTGCTTTCAGTTCCATTATTCAGCAATCATACTACTATCTGACTCCATAATCTAATAAACTGAAAACGTCGTTAAATAAGCAGACTTTGTGATACTCATCAGCAGTTGAATGGGCATTAGTAATCATGTATACTCATATTATCCCATGTAGAGTTAAAGAACATTTCTCCTAGGAGGTTTATCTGTTGGTTTCAGTTGTTCCTCCGGATAAGAAAAGATAAATATTTGTATTACTGGGTTTTTGGACTTTTCCCATCGTCCGGAATTCTAGGTAAGAGAGGACACGACATTTCGGAAACTGGATCTGTTTCCGTCTCCAGGTGAGAAAGGAAGACACCTACCTAATCAGATGGGCCCCTTAGAAAGAGCTAGTCTCAATCTGAGAAACTTCGTGTCCTATATTACATAGAATTCCGGACGATGGGAAAAGTCCAAAAACCCAGTAATTCTGTGTGTCACCCACCATCAGAACACTTTAGAATCTACTTAATATTTGTGATTGCCATTATCCGCGTTGTCTTCTTGGAGGTGAAAACCGAATTTTTATGCAGTATACTATTCAGATGAACTTGGTCCTTGAAACAGTTACAGTATAGCGAAATAACAACTGTTAGTCCTTTGGCATGAGGCTTTTTTTGCAGTATTTTTTTTTTGCCCATTAGCTTGCAGTTAATTGAAACATTGGTCACAATAACGATGTGTCAGATTGTATATCTAAGATTGTGCTGTAGCATAACTTAATTGCTTAGCGTTTACTGCCTCATTCAACCTTCACCTTAACAAGCAACCTACAGTACCAAGTTCTGTGGGCCGTAAAGAGTGGCCGACAGCCAGTTCAGTGGGGGGAACTTTCACTGGGGCTCGTTCCGGGGTCGTTTGCTAATGAGGTAGGTCAGGAGAGTACGGTACATAGCTAGCCAACTCCATGGAGCTGAGATCTTTTTGAGAAGCCGCCAGTTGCTCAGCTACTCAAGTACTGTATTCTCCAACATTTTATGGAATCTGTAGGTTCATTACCGTGCTCACAAGAGCCCCCCAACTGCTCCGTATTCTGAGCGNTAAAGCGGCCGGGGCGTGAAGCTGACCACTCACCTTCAGCTAGTGCCGAGGTCAAGAAAATGTGGATTTATATATCCACTCCCCCACACGCCTTCATGACGTAGTGCTTAATTAGTTAAGCACAGGGACAACTTTTCCTTTACCTATTTATTATTATTATTATTATTATTATTATTATTATTTTCTGTACCTTATATACTCGTGCTAACTTTGTAATTGGTCACTCTGCTGTTAAGTTATTGCACGTAAATAAACATGAATTGAATGAATTATTATCCTGCCACCTATGTCTGGATGTTCCTAGTGGTTTCTTCCGTTCTGGCTTTCACGCCAAGATCCTGTATGCATTCCTCTTTTCCCCCACGCGTGCTGCATGCCCTGCACATCTAATGCTCCTTGACCTGATCGTTCTGATTATATCTGGCGGAAAGGTCAAGTTGTGAAGCTCCTCTGTACGCGGTTTTCTCCACCCTCCTACAATTTCATCCCCTTGGATCGAGATGTTCTCATCAGAACCCTGGTCATAAATTCTTTAAGTCTATTATGACACAGACTGGTACGCAGGTTCCAAAAAAAAAATAATTGAATTGATATTTTAAAAGTTCAAAGCTTGAAACGATTGTCAGAAACGTTTAAAATTACTATTTTTGACACTGTCTATCGTCCGAGGTCATTAAAAGCACGGCGTTTTGGAAAATTTGGTTCTGTTCCCGTCTTCATGTGGTACAAAAGAATCCCTCCTCTGATAGGCCGCTATGTGGAGCTCGCCTTAAAGTACATTTCACGAAAAAATAACTGATTTCCAAAATGAATTTGTTTTAATGAACGCGGGCAATATAAAGACTCCACGCTAATAGTTTTAAACACAATAGTATAGTTAGCAAATACAACTTGTACTCTTCTCCAAATATAATTAGAATGATCAAGTCAAGAAGGATGAGGTGGGCAGGTTATTATGTAGCACGAATGGGAGAGACGAGGAATGCGTATAGGGTGTTGGTGGGAAAGCCAGAAGGGAAGAGACCACTGGGAGGGCCAAGGCGTAGGTGGGTGGACGATATTAAAATGGATTTTAGAGAGATAGGATAGGATAGTATGGATTGGATTGATCTGGCTCAGGATATGGACTATTGGAGGGCTCTTGTGAACACGGTAATGAACCTTCGGGTTCCATAAAATGCTGTGAAATTGTTGAGTAGCTGCATAATTGGCGGCTCCTCCAGAAGGGCTGAGCTCCATGAGTAAGTAAATAAGCAAAATTATGTGTCACGGGCAGGAATACTGGCGTTCGAGTTCCGGTAGGAGCAGCTTTTCTTTTCTTTTTCACGTCTGTAATGTCTCTGGGAGTCTACCCAGGCTCCTGTACACTGCTTCTGGGCTTAAAGCGGCAGGAGGCTGAAGCTGACAACTCACCTCCATTCATAAGTTTAATATCCATGGAGATTTACCTCCATTGATTGGTGGGCAAGTTCTGCATTGTGCCACTGTCGAAGAGACTGGTACAGTGGTATCGGAAGGTACCCGGTTTGGATCTCCCTGTAGTTACCGGTTCTGCAGGTTTCCTGTGTGACTTCTGCCTATACCGTCACGCGAATTCCGTGGTAGAACCATGAAATATCCGATGACCGGCGATCTCAAGTAACCTTACAACCGACCACTCTCTTTGTCAACGGATATGGCCTTCGTCTCGGAATAAGATAATTTCTGTTACTTAAATGAACATACACGTACTTTGTGTAGGGTGGCCTCACGCTACACAGTTGGGGGAGTACTGTTGTTTTCGCCATGTAGGCTGAACCTCTGACAACGAGAATTTCAGTTGTAATTATCCCACAGCAAAGGAACGAAGAGGAACTGCTGTGTTCTTTTCCCGGCTTGAGAATTTTTCCTCCTAATTTAAGAGATGGTCCACATGTTGCATTATTCCGTCGAGACTTGGTTAACCGCGGTCTTGCCTGCGTGTAACATACTAAGTCGTAACGCGGGGTGGAAGAATGTAGCGTTGTTGTTAGATCTTCGTGTGGTCGTCAGACGGCGCTCAGTGCTCACACGAGGAATCATCAAATCCGGCGAGACTGATTTATTGTATTGCCTTTCGTCTGTTTGAAGGCAGTAATATCCACTATGGGGAAGAAGCTGTACAGTTCTATCTTCGCAAACAGTTTCCATGAAAGGTTTTAATATATAAAAGCAATAAACTTATATTCAGCCCGTAATGGTAGAATACTGACAAGACCAAGTGCCCACTGTTTGCTATGTACTGTATGTGAAGGAGTTACTAAGAGTGTTGCAACCAAGTACACCGTGTTGCAACACGTTAACTTCGCGTGCGTGAAAAATAAGTTGTCTAGTACTGCGTACTACGTTGTCCAAGTTATCTATATAACGTACATAGACCTGTAGCTGTTCTCTACATTAAAATTTACCAAATACTTATATGGTTTCGTCGAAAATTTTGTAGTTACTCATCAGGTCGAGAACTAGTATAATGGGAACCCACATGTTTATTATCATATTTACAAAATTTTCCAATTCGACTCTATCCTGAGCCAGTTGAATCCAGTTCGCACATTCACATTCAGTGTCAACAACAGAAGATTAGATTAACTCTATTCCCCGCAACAGCTCTATAAACACGGTCCAACACGAAGCAATAGAGTAAACTGTGTTTCCCTTGTCCTCGGTGGCGTCACACAACAGTAGGTAGTGATCACGTGACATGTGTTTCCTGTAATACATGTCCGTTCCGCGGCTATATAAGTAAGAGTCCAGGAGTGCTCAGAACAGTTATACGAGTGAGTAGTAGTGGCAGAAATACGCAAACAAGAGGATAGCAGTAAGCTGGGGGAGTACAGCGAACAATCAGTAAGCTTGAGGATTGCAAAAGAGTACAAGAAGTCAGGCTATGAAGATTTAACGTGTGATTTGAAGGCTTTATATTTGCTGTAGCACAGTGATATTTAGAGTGTGTGATTTAGTGAGACTTCTATAGTTCCTGTGTTATAAATCCGTGAAGGCTAGTCTAGATAGAGTGAAGGGATTAGCGTAGTGTGTTTTGTAATATGAAAATCACCAATAATGTAAAAGTTGATTGTAGTTACGACATGTAGGTGGTTAATTAATCCGATCACCAATCAGAACCCCGTCTTTATTCACTGATACACGTGACAGTATTCAGGTGATGTCTGATTAGGTACCATCATTTCAGTTATTTTCAATTCAATTCTCGTTTATTTACTTGGAGACTTAACAGCACAGAGGCCAATTGCAAAGTTAGCACGAGTACATAGAAATACACAAAATTAATTAAAGAATAAAATACAAAATATGGTGATCTATATAATGGCAATAAATTAATAATTTCAAGGAAAATTAAGTTAGCGACAACAGGCGAGAAAACTGGAATAAGTACATTTCCAGTGGTTTTGCCACTAATCTTAAAGTAAGTGCGATCATGAAATATGCCAGTTTGATGACAACGGAGCTCCTGAAGACCTGTGCCGAAATGGTGTATATAGAATAGGTCTGTTTTCATATAAGGGCTGCACACAACGTCGTGTTAATTTGTTATTACGTCATGTATCCCAGAATTTGAGTGAGTGGTGGAAGAGGAGGAGGGTTACTCGCCCACCTTTGGCCATCAGTGAATGCAGTATTCCATACTAAATATTAAACATCCGGTACTATAGTTTGTAATTGCACGTGTTTATAGCCAAGAACATACAAATATTTATAGTCACTGTGATGTTATCTTTATTGCAGTGCATGTTATCGGGTGAAGAAAGGCCGAGGAACATAACGTAGTCATTTCTTCAGTTTTTTATAGTAGAAATGGAGTCGCTATAGCTACGGGCTACGAGATGGACAGCCCGGGTTTGATTTCCGGCATTGTAAGCTTTTCATCTTCTCTACAGCGTTCAAATGGGCTCTGGGGCCCACACAGCTCTCTGCCCAGTGGGTAACGGGGGTTCTTGGAGATAGAGCAGGAAGGGGCATGAAGCTGACCACTCACCTCTAGTGCCGAAGTGAACCATGGTGGAACTATGCCTCCACTCCCCCATATGTTTTCATGGCATAGTGATGAACTAATTAAACACAAGGACAACTTTACCGTTACCTTACCTTATGGTAGAAATGGAACTGCTTAGCGCCGTTTCACATAACGTCGCTGTGTATAAGAGTATATCCTCGGCTGTATTTCATATGTGTCCACCTCGGTCAGTGTAGGGTGCCAGACAATATTAGTTTAATCTGGTTAAATCGGCAGTTATCCGTAAAGTTTGAAGAACAGGGAAGCCGCATAGGTGGATTAGGCGGTGAAATGAGGCGACGATTGTGTGAATGTGTTGGGTATCTTGCGGATAGACGCAACAGGTAGAATTTCCGGGCGGGGATCACATGCCTGCTGTTGCAGTTCTGCGCCAGACTGGATTTGAACGACTGATGATGCAACTCTTTTCCCAAGGGGTAACCACAGTGTCTCCACGGTCTAAGCATCACCTGTCTTCGCTCAGACAAACACTAGGATCGTAGGTTCGTATCCCACTTGAGGTGTGGATGTCTATGTACGTTTATTCTGTGTTTGTGCTGTCCTGTGCGCAGATAGCGGCCTTGTAACTGGCTGATCCCCCGGCCAAGGAGTCCTATTGACTGTGTAAAAAGATCAAGAAACTGAAAAATCGGCCACGGCTCAAAAAAAGGGCTGTAGAACCAGAGATAGATAACCGCAAAACACGAACCTATGGTTCCCCATTCGTGGTATAGTTTCATGAAGTAGTTCAGCTTTATATACTTTGAATAACATACACACAGTTCTTTTTAGCTGAGTTCCGTAGAGTAAGAAAAAGTTGGCCACCGTAAATGGGGTGCTAACAGGGGACTAGAAAATAACATAATGAGGGGTTTCATGATTTGTACTCGTCACCAGATATTTAATAGGATTATAAAATGAAGGATGACGAGATTGACAGGCATATGTAGCACACACGGGGATAACAAAGATACGTACAGAAAATATCTGTCCCAACCAAGATTCGAACCTAACGACTACCGAATACGAGTCTAGAGTTACTCCTCTGTTAGCAGCAGTTCTCACATTTTACTCTAGAGTAATATCAATATTGTGTTGAGCATTGTGCATCGCCTGTGGTACAGTTGATACGTCGTTTCGGAATATGTTAATAAAAGGTTAAGTTATCTCTGTGCTTAATTATATGGGAAGTAGAGGTGAGTGGTACTCTTGACGCCTCTGCCGCTTTAACCTGGGGGAAGAACCCCCGGTACCCGTTTTATAAGAGACTGGCTGGCTCCAGAGCCGGTCTGGGTCTGAGAACAGAAAATCTCTTACATCTTCAGGGAATAGAAACCCAGTTCCTCGGTCGTCCGGCCCGTTGTGTGATGGCTATACGACTGAGCTATCCCGGCTTCCGGATGTGACTCCCTCAGTTTGATAATCACATGAAGACAAGGTAGAGCCGACTTCTGAAACATCGTGTATGTCAGCTATATCTCAACCAGTGGGCGATATCCAACATAATATTAAAGTAATAAGTAAATCGGTCACGTTCGAAGGTTGGAATGGCCAGTATTTATTTATTGGAGCTGATATTGCCCCCTAGACAACAGAGCTTGGGCAACACTGTCCTATATCAGTTTGTTATAGGTTGCGTGAGCACAGTTCATGTACAAATTGAATGAATTAATAGTGTTTTTACAACGTTTCGGTCATTTATGGTCATCATCATGTTGCATTCACACTCAACGTTTTTCTGTGTTTACGAGTGATCGTCCAAGACACAACACCATTCATAACAAGATTTACTACGTGAGATATTGAATACATTCAAAATATCGCACATATATCAGAACTAGCACACGATGACAGAAGAGGTGACCTTATTCTTTTGTGATCCAACAGCAATAACAGTTACCAAAACTTTAATATGAAACAAATATGTTAACATACAGAATTACTCTTTGACATGAAGACTCACAGATGGTGTGACAAAAAACATCTGAAAACTGCAGCAGGAAAAACTTTGATAATAATAATTAGTATTATTTTTTCTTAATATTAAAATTAATTATATCCTTAATATATTTTATTTCCGCATATGAAATTTAGCTGGCATTAATATTGTAAATAACGGATATGACGTAACCCCCAAAACATAAACATCGGCCAATTTTGGGGAGAATAGCTGAAAAAAGTTTAATCTGAATGAACGATGATTTACCTAATGATGACCATAAATAGCCGAAACATGTAAAGCAAAAAAAAAACAATATAAATATGTTCAGTTTATACATGGATTATGCATAATGACCCTGATGTACACCATTGCTGTCCTATATCAAGTTACTTATTTAAATTATAATTGGTATACATTATGGTTCGTGAGATTTGGAAATTCGATATCTTCGAAGTGGGGCTCACCTCCAAAACATTGATTTATATATTTCTTCTTAAGAAAGAAGTCGGTTATGATAACTACGTTCTATCGTGCATTGCTGTATTAGCCCAGATTGGAAATATTTCTTTATTTATGAAATCTTTCAGTAGCTCAGATTATGTAACGTCGAATGTTACGATGATTAGTTGAATATTAGTGGCAGATAATGTGGAAGGAAGTCGTTGCGTCCTAATGGAAGGTAGTACCCTGGTATTTGCCTAGAAGGAGTGAACAAAATCGCGAAGGATCCGAGCAGTGATAGCCTGCCTTTGGCCGACATTTAGACCTCGGTCTTTCCGAGTACGAAACGGGCGTATTAATCACTCAAGCGTGACGCAAGCTTTGTGAGGGGATATAATGTGTGAAGGACTGCTGCTTGTTTTCCAATTGAACGTGTTGTCTCTGTTAGTGCAGAATGCCTGAGCATTTCAAAAAGTGGGTCGCTTGACTGGGAACTCCGTGCTGCGTATAGACAATGACGTGCTGTCTATGAAACAAAACTACCAGTTTTAACTTCAAGGCAAAAAGTGATGAACACAATTGTGGATAAGTTTACTGGAATGGAGTGCCCTCATTTTTCCTTATACGTTTTTGCTTTTTTTGCACATTTCATTGTCCCCTTCCCATATTAATTTACGAGAGTTACAGTTCTGTTATTGCAAAGCTACAGGGAGATCACAATAAGAGAAACCTCCCATCGCCGCAAGTAGGCCGGCTAGTTACTCATCCGTATCCCTCGTACTTTCCGCTAACTCTACTCAGTTCCAGAAAAGTTATGCACGAAGTTGTGTTCAGGACCACCACTTCCGCACCAATCTGTAGGTTGAAATCTTCTGCCCAAGTATCTTGGAGAGCCGAAAGCTAAAATGAGAAGAAAATAAACCAGATATTACATAAAACGCTCAAAGTGGTTGCTGGCGGTCCTTCGAAGGAATCCCTGCGAATCATTCTGAAATTCGTCAGCCGAAATCGAAGCAACCGCATGACATCTCGTTTAGGAGAGCTTCAGCAGTTCGAGGTTTGTTCTGTGCGCTGGGTCCCTCCACCGCCCATCCAACAAGCAGGCTGTACTTTCCATACTGGTGCACAGAGCTGGAGCTCAATGCTATCAAAACAGCATACATGCGGATTTGGTGTTCCTGAGGGACATTTTCAGGGAGAACGGTTACAACGACCAGCAGATCCACAGAGACCTCAACCTTCGGAATATCAGTCAGCCCGGCGATATTCCAGAATCAGTCGCCTTCCTGCCCTATGTTGGGACTGTATTCAATCGAATCAGCAGAGTTCTGTCCCACACAACATCAAATCAATGGGTCTGCTTCCCAT
The DNA here is from genome assembly GCF_002891405.2 of Cryptotermes secundus. Classification (NCBI taxonomy): domain Eukaryota; kingdom Metazoa; phylum Arthropoda; class Insecta; order Blattodea; family Kalotermitidae; genus Cryptotermes; species Cryptotermes secundus. The sequence continues at coordinate 392,235 of NW_019721770.1, read as the reverse complement.
TAAAGTATCTAGTTTCCTCCGACCGGTCAAAGATAACCTGGGACTAAGGACACCGGGTGTGTACGGAATCCTCTATGAGTGCGGCAAGGTCTATATTGGGCAGACAGGCCGTTCCGTGGACACGAGGTTGAAGGAGCATCAGCGGTACATCCGTCTTGAACATCCAGACAAGTCAGCCTTAGCTGAACACAGTGTCTACTTGGGACACCCCATTCAGTTTCACAGTACCTCCATCCTCGCCGCCGAGACACAGTACACGGATCGCATCGTTAGGAAGGCCTTTGAGATTGAGCTCCATCCCAACAGTATGAACAGAGAGGTGGGTTTTTGTTTGAGGAAGTCGTGGAAGCCTCTCATCTGCTCCCTTAAGAAACCCCCGGAACATGACGCCACATCTACAAGTCTACGCAGGTCAATGCACGCTCGGTAGTCCTGCCTCTTCTCTCCCGACACGATCCTAATCCGACTCTTGCCTGCTACTTGCTGGACCATCTGCACAGACCCTTCCCCTCTCCTTTCTATTGATTTTCCATGTAGCCCACTCTCCCACCCTTCCTGTTCTTGTATAGCTGGGTGTTTTCGACTGATCACTCAGTCTGCAGCCAGATGCCCACGCTGTTTCCTCGCTCGCTGATTTTCTACTCTGTAGATGGAGGCGATACGTTCCTCCGAAACGTCTCTTCACACAAGATCTACACGTCGCCACATCGTAGAACACGGCATTCTTCATAGTCATTGCCGTGAAAGCCTCAGATCGTACATATGTTCCTGTACACTTTTACTCGTACTTTTAGGTTCCTCCACAAGTAAAAGTGACAAACACTAAGTTCCAGCGATCTTGGAGGCCACAATCCTGTAATAATGATCCTGTCATCGGACACCTCTTGTGCACTCATTGAATTTCCTCCATTGTGCGCAGTAGCGTTATCTTGTGGAAAGTTGTCATACTGTCTTTCGTTATAGTCAGCTGTTGGAAAAATGGTTGCAATATTCTTAACATATCGGTCTGAGTTCACAGTTTCGTGGAAAAACGCTGTACAGATGGTTCGCCTAGCACTTACAGCACACCACACTCCAAACTTTGTCATGTAGCGGATCTGATGAACTGTGTGGGGATTTTCGTCTCTCTAGATGCGTGTGTTTTGGGAATATACATAACCGGCTACGTGAAAGTATGTTTCGTCGGTTATGAACAGCAGCTGAGCATCCACAAGTTCATCGTGGGTACTCTTGGTCATCCAGTTACAAAATCGAATCCTTCGTGGAGCACTGACAGGTTTAAATTTATATACAAGTCCACCTCTCTAAGGACGAAACTTCATTAATTTGGTTGCCTTAGAAGCAGAGACTGCAAACACCTGCCTCTTGTGATAATCGCTTTAGATAGTTCCGAGGGCTAATCTTTAACCGAGCCAGGATGTCTTGTAGCTTCTCATCTGTGAGACTCTGTGGTCCGGCACTTCATAATAATTTTGGACACGCAAGATTTTGTAGACATGGGTGAATAAGGGAAATTGCGGATGAATCTTTTCCTGCAATTCTTATTAAGTTATCTTTCATACGTATATTTCAACGATAAATATTCTCCTCTCAATAGTGTACATTACTGTTATAAAGAAAAAGATAAATTGTTGGTAAACTTTTGAACTGCGCACGTAAGTACTACTTCACGCTTACCTCTTCCGGAACTGGTTGACTAGAGCCAGCGGAAGGTACGAGGGGTAAGGCCGAGTAATTTGCCGACCTACCTGCAGCGTTACGAAGTTTCCGCTTATTGTGAACGCTCTGTAATTAAAAGACAGAAATCACATCGCATAGCCTAAAATTATTTTTCCGCGTATTTTATTACATTACATTACATTTATTACATTATTGCATATTTTATTACATTATTGTTTACATTCCCTACAGTACGGACAGTACTTTGTAAGATGAGGCACCGACTAAACAATTAATATTAATATCTACATCACGAGCCTCCTATACAATCTTATATACAAAAAGGAAATATAGAATATTCCAATTTTCCATGGGAACGTACGAAATTACATAAACCAACGACTGATTCGATGTTATAAAACATCAATTAAGATTTTATTCTTGTTTTACAATATAACTTCTGTTTTATATAATCTGATTAATATTTTTTACATCAAGTGTTTTATATGATTAATAGTATTGTATCCAGTTTAACAGTACTGCAGTTAAGTGGTGTATATATGTTTGACCGTATATTTGCCTGATGATGGCTATTGATAGCCGAAACATGTAGCAGACACGTAGCTGGGCATTGGCTTTGATATTTGTTGTGTTGTGACGGTTAATAAAGAGGTTGTACTCGTATTTTATTATATATTCGCTATCCAGATAAAATATTTTAGCTTAAATATGTGGGCTATAATTGGATCGTATATTTTACGTTTAGAATTTTTTTTACAATAAACACTTGCTACTCTGTTGTGCCCATTTGAAAGAACTAACCTCAATTACTGACATTCAATCAATTACGTTGTCAGGTGATTGAGGTTAACACTTTCTAACGGACTCAACAGAGTCGGTATCTCCCACTCACTCACCTGAGGACGGCAGCAATTACATTTTCCGAGAACTAGTGTTTTTTTTAGAATACCGGACGATAGAGAAAGTCCAGAACCCACTAATTCCGAGTGTTATACATCATCGCAAGAATTCTTTAGCTTCTTCTTCTTTGTTGGCGCTACAATCCTGTGTGGCTCTTGGCCCTCTCCATGGCTCTCCGCCCTAAGCTCTAGAGGTTATGTAACAGTAAATTGCTCCGGGATGGTGTCTTTAGCACACTCCCAACCACGAACCTAGAGGACTAGGGACTGGTCCTTACCCTTTGGCCTGTGTGGCATGGATGGCGCTACCAGGAGCTTACGCCCTCGTAAGCGTAGCTCTCCGGGTCATTGAGGCTCGCATGCCACCTCTCCACGATAAGGCTGTTGTCCCTGAGGAGGTTTAGCATCTACTGGTGAATTATAAATTGAGGCCTTCGTATGCCTGATCTGCTCTAATAAAGACATTGTAGGTCTCCAGGTCGTGGCTAATGAATTGTGAGTAGTAAGGTGCATTGGGAAGCGAACGATGCACGTTTCTCATTTCAATTCTATGCATACCTGTTCCAGTGCGAGCTACGGACTGGCATACTGATCTCTGTTGTCTTTATTTCATTCTCATTTTAGGGTTTATTCAGTCATCCTGCCAAGTCGTCTGGTTTCTATAGTTGCTTGCCCAGTTCGCCCTACAAAATTACCTTTCTGTGCCAAGTGGGTCGATGATATTAATCTCGTGATATAACTAGTAGGGGATTTAGTACCTGTTTATTCTTTGTTTGTGGTTTAGCGACGCTAGCAATAGATCACGAAGACCAAGGCGTAGGTGGGTGGACAGTATTAAAATGGATTAGAGCGATAGGGTAGGATGGGATGGAATGGATTGGATTGATCTGGCTCAGGATAGGGACCAGTGGAGGGCTCTTGTGAACACCGTAATGAACCTTCGGGTTCCATAAAATGCTGGGAATTTCTTGAGTAGCTGCAGAATTGGCGGCTCCTCAAGAAGGGCTCAGTTCCATGAGCAAGCAAGTAAGTAAGTAAGTAAGTAAGCAAGTAAGCAATAGATCACACCGTATAGCGTTGATGTTGGGATGATTTAATGAATAATGAATTGGAAAGGATGTTGAAGGAAGCGGTCGTGCCCTAATTTGCCTAGAGGGACTGGGACGCTGGCCTCTGGGCCGAGATTTGAACCTGGGATCCCCTGAACATGAAACAGGAACGCTACCCACTTGACCGGGAAGTTCAGTGGGTAGTACTAATGGTGCCGTGGCTTTCGTTTTAGGAAATAATCTTCTTAATTCGTTCATCTTAAAATTTGTGCTATTCATATTTGTGAATCGCCTTAATTGGAGGTTAATTAGAGATGGAAAGTACAGGTCTTACATGAGATCGTCTGTCTCGTAGTGGAATAGCGTCCAATATGAAGAATTCTTGGCTTAAACTTTCCTATCTTTTCAACTCGTTTTGTTAGAGCTTGTACGAAGACGTGTGAAAACCTAGTCTGCGAGATTTACCTATAAGAAAGTACGTGTGAAGAGAACAGTAATTTGTCCGTGCCATAGTTCAAGTCAGTTTCTTTATGTGCGCCTCTGTGGTCTAGTGGTCAGAGTTCTGGCTACAGATCCAGAGGTCCAGGGTTCGATTCCCGCCGCTAAGTAGTGGGTCTGGAACGGGGTCCACTCAGCCTCGTGAGGATAATTGAGAAGCTATTTGAAGGAAATATCGGCTCCGGTCTAGAAAACCGAGATTAACGGCCGTGGGGATTCGTTGCGCTGACCACGTGACACTCACTGTCCCCTAAAGTTGGCACTAACTTCGTCGACAATTGGCGGTCTCTCGGTCTGTATAGTTAGTTCGCTTGCGGACTACAGGCAACGGAGTTTTTTTGTTGCGCCCTATTGTGTGTCATGTGCATTGAGTATATTTACATCCGTCGACACAGTTTCTTGTAAAAATATTCGTATATAGATATTTACCTTACAACCTTAAAACATGATATGTTTTGTCCCTTATTGGTTCATCATCAGGTGTATTGTTTGTGCTTAGGTGCTGAACTTGTTTTTTAATATGGGTCCATGTTTTGAATATGACTGTATAGCATGTAATATTATGCTTGGTAATAGAACTCTTCGTATTATCTGCTTTTTAGTAAAATTATGCTGGTGTTAGATATAATTATTTAAATTACCGTACATCTAGTTGAAAGCCAAATTATGGTCGAAATTATGATTGACATGTATGTATGTATCTTAATTATTTCGCTGGTATACTGGCCGCTTTGGTCTGGTTCCTTCCTCGGTGGGTATGATGTTATGAGCTCTTGTATGTTCGCATGTGTTACCTCCCACTTAGTCGGGTTGCAAGTTGTGTGTAGCGAGACTATTTTCAAGACATTACCATGTGGTATATGGAGAATTCCCATGTTGCCTTGTAGGTGATCTTTCGGACTCCGTCGTGGCTCTTGTGTGTCTGGTACTGTCGCTGTACCACAGCAGCCTGGGTTTTAACCCAGGTCAGGTCATGTGGGATTTGTTGTGAACGAAGTGACACTGATCTTGTTTTCTACGAGTGCTTGTTTACCCTTCCAATTATCATTCCACCGGCTACTCCACATTCATTAGTCATCTTTCCATCTGGTGCTTAGGAGCTGGGATAGCGCAGTCGGTATAGCGACTGGCTACGGGCTGAACGACTGAGGGGTCAGAATTCGAATCCCGATACGGGCAAGATCTTTCTCCTCTCCACCTCGTCCAGACCGGTTCAGTGGCCCATCCAGCCTCTTATCCAGTGGGTAAAGTTACCGGTGCGTGAAGCTGACCGCTCACCACCAAGTAGTACCGAGGTCAAGAATTCGTGGATCCCCTTACGTCTTCATGGCATAGTGCTTAATTAGTTAAACACAGGGACAGCTTACCGCCCGGCCCTTAGTCTCGATACTGATAGCATCGTTAAATGACTAACTGAAACGGGGCTTTAGAAGGAGTTTGCATACGTATCAAATCAGACGAAATTTATTTTTCTTTTGTGGTTCGTTTAAGACGCTGTTCAGACTGTTTAGCGTCGGATGGTAGGTTGGCTAATTAATACTGAACGGGAAGTGATGTAGAATTAAGCAGATATGGCCCATTTTGAGGTACCAATTCCAGAATTTGCGTGGAGTGACTGAGGGAAACCATTAAAGGCCTCAAGGTAGTCGGTGGCCCTAGCGTCCTCGGGATACAAGACAGAAGCATTGTCGATTGAACCTACGTTTCCAGTTCGAAATATGATAGGGTGTGTTTTTGGTTTCATGTGGTCAATATCTTGCAACACTGTGTGACAAAATTTCCCTTCCTCATAGCACTTTTGTTTTGGATGTTACCCAGCGTGATGAAGGGCGAGTGATCAGCTCGTCGCAAGGCCTCTACATGTACACAAACATAAAAACGCACACAAACATCCATGCCCTCATTGGGATTTGAACCCACGATCCCGACTTCCGAGCGAGCGAAGACAGTGCATGCCAGCATGAAGTTTATCTAAATAATATCTAGAAATCCAGTTCCTGCCGCACAGAAAGCAAATTGGACGCAGTACCTAAACTATGTAACGATCTGCCAGACTAGAGGGCATCACATTCCAAAAAATAATTTACCCAACAGACTGGTGTAGCTGTAACGCTGTAGACTTCGAATCTTGGCCGAAACACTGTCGTGACAGATTATTTTAGTGGTTTGTCTCGGCCGCACCAGACAAATTCCTGGATTGCACCTCGATTACGTCACAACCACTTCGCCCAAACCCTTTCCAATTCGTCATTCATCAGTCATCGTACAGGTTGATGTAAGATATGAAGCTTTCGCGCCTGCTGAAGTTGATAAAATCCTTTCGGGCTATCAGCCTTGTCTCTTGATTAAAAATTACCGACATTTCAGGGGCCATCTCTGTCCCTGTCGTACCCTAACGATGAGCACAGCAATGGTTCCTGAAACGTCTGTAATTTTTCATAATTTTTTTATTGCTAGTGGGGTGGGACTAAGTCCCTTGTACTGCGGCCACTTCTGGCCTATTGTACCAGCCCCAGATGATAGGTGAGTGTGATTGTGGAGCAATTGGTGGAATGAAGATTGGCAAGGGAAACCGAAGTACACGGAGAAAACCTGCCCCAACGCCACTTTGTCCACCACAAATGCCACTTGAACAGACCCCGGGATCGAACCCGGGTCGCCGCGGTGGGAAGCCAGCGACTAACCGCTTGAGCTATGGCGCGGCCAATATTTAATTAACTGACACGGCTCACATACCCCTAGAAGATGTTGATGCCATACGTTTTAGATAGTGCCAGCGTTTTAAAACGAACCACAGACCCAGAAGACAATGATCCTGAAGCGCGGGATTACACGTGATGTTGGAAGGACTGCGTCCCGCGTCCAAAAAGTCGAAACCTCCGTTTATTTACGCTCCGCATAATGCTACTTGCTTACGTCTCTTTATCAAGTGGCTACAGACATCCTAGATTAGGTTATCAGATCTCGATGGTGCCATAGAATATGTGATCTTGACATTGGAGAAAGCGCAGTGTTGATGGGTCACCTGCTTTGCGTCTGCGGGTCCGGTGTTGCCCCGAGCACTTCAGTATTCTTATACGGAAACTTTCCTTTAGCTCTGGCAAGTTTACTTCCTCCGGGTACACTGTCTGCTGCTACAGGTTGCAATGATCTCATTTCGTTTGCGGTTTGTTTCAAGTCATTCGTATGTGAAAGTTGTCCTGTGTAAGAGGACCATCAGTTTCTCCAGTACCGAGCATCAAGGATGTAAGTGAAAATTGATAAGTAGTTTAGTGAAGTGAAGCTTCTATTTTCGTGAGGGACGAATATATTATCGCGACATAGGGTGACTCTATAGGGGTCTGGATAGGTAATTGCATTTGTTGAAAATTTATATACAACTAGTTAATACAAGTAATTATGACGCTATCACTGATCTACACACTTTGCAAATCACACACGTAAAGTCTTCTCACAGTCTGCTTTCACTAGTCGTTTCCTGGTAACGGATCTTAACAATGGAGATTCTTCAGCTTCTGTGCTCACGTCATTGCCCGCTGGCTAATACTCCTGCCCTACTTAGAACATCACGGCACGAACCGCGTAGGAAACACCATTTCCAACAGTTCCTGTATTGGTGCAGGTGGTTTCGTTGCCGTCGGAACATGTTTGTTTGTGAAGGTGTTACTCAGTAACGGCTGCATGTATTTGCTTATTATTAAGAATATTTCCTAGCAGCGAGCGTTGTTTCGTTGTTTGTTTCGCGGTCGTTACCAAGCAACGGATCTCTGCATGCTGCAGTATATTGAGAGTGTTTGAGAACAGGGTGCTGAGGAGGAAACTTGGACATAAGAGGGGGAACCAATAGGATACTGGAGGCAGTTGCGGGATGAGCTGCATACGAGGGGCTACCCAAAAGAAACCGAACTTATTTTTTTTAACTTATTTATTCAAATTTTAAGCACAAACCTTCAATCCCCTTCAAAGTACTCTCCACTTACACTAATACACTTGTCTAGTCTTTTATTCCATTTTTCAAAACATTGTCTAAATTCATCTTTTGAGATGCTTGACAGCGCCTCCGTCGTTTTTCCCTTTCATGTCTCTTTTCATTCGAGGAAACAAAAAAAAGTAGCACGGGGCAAGGTCGGGTGAGTATGGAGGGTGAGGAACAGGGGTCATACCATTTTNTTTTTTCAACATTTTCATGTGTTCGGGCCGTGGAAGGACTACCAGAACGAGGTTTGTCATCAATTGACATTTCACCATTTTTGAAACGGGAAAACCACTCAAACACTTTAGTTTTCCCCATAGCATCGTCCTTGTACGCCGTTTTTAACATTTCAAGAGTTTCTGTTCCACTTTTCACTAGCAAAGAGCAGAATTTCACCGCCGCACGCTGTTCACGAAAATCAGCCATTGCAAAAACGACGATCACGCAAAACAGTTGTCACTATAAACTCTGCCGAAACTAGTCCTTACCTTCTGAAGCAACGGTAGTCGGCTTATCGACTCAGGAATGTTAGCTCTATGCGCTCATAGCGGCAAAACGCGGTACTACAAAAGCTCTGCCCACAAAAAAATTAGTTCGGTTTCTTTTGGGTACCCCATCGTAATGTGTAGCCATCATCAAATATTATTTATATGATCAAATGAAGGAAAATGTAATGAGCAGGCGAAGCCCTTACACAATTTTAGTCGGAATATTGAAAAGACCACGTGGGAACACTTGGCCTAGAATGCAGCATAACATTTAGTGCATGATAACTTAAAGCCTTCGCCGAATACAAGTAGATTGATCAAATCAAGAAGGATGAAGTCAGTTACTCTGAAGCCATCAGAGAGTAAAATTAGGTCATGGATCCCGTGGGACTCAGAATCAAGAATAACTGGGCTGGCGAGGACCAACAACAATACAGCAGTCAGTCAATCAAAGGGGACGAGATGGACATGGCATGTAAGACACATCGGGAGAAGAGCAATGCATACGTGGTTTTGGTGGGAAAGGCAGAGGGAAAGAGGCTACTAGGAATACCTAAACGTAAATGGGAGGATAATATTTTTTTTTAATTCGCTTAGTGGGGAGTGGAGTCCAGCTGGGTTCACTCGGCACGGCGCCCACTGATTGGCCTATTGTACCTGCCCCGGGTGATTATGATGATGGGGAATTTTGTGGAATGAAGATTGGCAGGGGAAACCGAAATATTCGGAGAAACCCCGCCCCAGCGCCACATTGTCCACCACAGATCCCACTTGACCAGACCCTGGATCGAACCTGAGCCGGCACGATGGGAATCTAGCGACTAACCGCTTGAGCAATGGCGCGGCCTGGAATAATATTAAGGTGGATCTCAGAGAAATAGGGTGGAATGGTATGGATTGGATTCATCTGAACCAGGATAGGGGCCAATGAAGGGATCTTGTGAACACGGTAATGAACCTTCGGGTTGAATAAAATGTTAGGAAATTATCGAGTCTCTCAGCGACTGGCATCTTCTCAAGAAGGAATAGTTAATTAACTGAGATGTGAGGATATATAGTGAATTCCTTTGGCTCAGGATAGATAGCAGTGACGTATTGTTGTGACTGCAGTAATTAATATTTGGGTTCTATAAGAGGTGTGGTCTTTCTTCACCAGTTGAGCGACTGTCAGGTTTTCAAGAAGGACACCGTCCCATAGGGTTCATATGACTTCAATTGTGAATCTACACTTAATATTATCCATAGGCAATTAGCGCCACTCATGTTCTGCAGGCCTCGAACCCGTGACTCAGTTTTCGGGGTTGCGGGACGCATGACTGGTTGACCGTGAGGTCGGAGTGGGCAGTTCCGGTCTGTCACTAGACTGCAATGATTGCAGCCTTGGGTCTGCTTGAACAATATCCGCAATTATGTAACTCATTGTGTGGTGAGGAGCGAGCGGTCCCCCAGAGCTGTATTCTGTGCTGACTGTAGAGCAGGTTCGTGTATTCAGCTGTGGTTTATTTAACGACGCTCTTAGTAACTCAGAATATATGGCGTCGGATGATGGGGTGTTAGTGAATAATGAATTGCAAATGACATGGAAGGAATCGGTCGTTGCGTAGTTGAAAGACTATGCCGGAATTTGCTTGTAGTAAGAAAGCCACGAATAATATTAATCAGAATAATCGGTTACACTGTAGAGATTCGATCCCTACTCTTCTTGAATATTTCAGAAGCATTGCCCCTTAAGCGAACCTGCTCGGTAGCTCGCATGGGAGAGAAGAAAAAGCATGAAAACTTTGGGAGGAAAGACCGAACCGCTTGGGAGATGTAGGCGAAGATGGGAGGATAATGTTAAAATAGACCTTTAAGAAATATGGTAGTAGGATGTGGACTGGATTCATGTTGCCCAGGGTGGGAACCATGGACGGAGTTTTGTGAACGTGTTAATGAACACTAGTAGTTCATAAAATGTTGGTAATTTCTTGATTATCTGTGCACCTGTTAGCTTCTCAGCAAGAACTCTGTTGCGTGCAGTAAATAATATTTCAGTAGAACTAGAATGTGTGTAAATAATGGGTATTGGTCTATATTTCAGAATTTAAATATTCAGAAACGAACTTCATATTTTGCTCGCGTGGTTTAGTGACTGTTACTCAGATGGATATTTTATGTGTAGGTCTGAATAGCGTTTCTCCGTACCGGTGACGTAGATGAGAGTTATAACATTCCCATAGCTAAAGCAGTTAGTCGCTGGCTTCCCACCGCCACTGCCTGGGTTCGATCCCGGATCTGGTCAAGTGGGATTTGTGGTGGACAAAGTGGCGCTGGGGCAGGTTTTCTCCGAGCACTTCGGTTTCCTCTGCAAATCTTCATTCCTTCAATTGCTCCACAATCACCCTCACCTATCATCTGGGGCTGGTACAATAGGCTAGAAGTGGCCGCAGTACAAGGGACTTAGTCCCACTCCACTAGCAATAAAAAAAATACATGTGTATGTTCTTCCAGAATTATGTACTGCTCCAGCACGACCTAGCATGGTACTTGTTCTGCCAACTGTTCGATATCATTTTTCTGTTCTAACAGATAATTTTGTTTCTTCTGCAGCTTGACCGTGCATACGACCAGATCATTCTTCCCTTGGAGAACTTTCGCAAAGAACACATCGGTGGAGTGAAGGTCAGTTTGCACTTGCCTATCAGTAACTATTTTAGTTTTTATATTCGTACATAAAGACAAAGTTGCGTATGATATCGTATCCGTCTACCCCACCCGATAACTTCTGAACCAGTCGACGAATTTTAACCATTTAAAGCCCAGTGGTGAGGAGCGGGGATGGCATGGTCGGTATAGCGACTAGCTACGGGCTGAACGACCAAGTGGTCGGATTTCGAGTCCCGGTCTGGTCAAGAATTTTCTCTTCTTCACGTCGTCCTGACCGGCTTTGGGGTCCACCCACCTCCTATCCAATGGGTAATATACCCGTTTGTGTCTGTGTGTGTTTTTTAGAGACATTCCGTTTTGTGTGGAGATCAATGATGAACGTATTAAAAATTCTTTACGCAACATTTTTATGCGCGTGAACTACTACAAACATGGCGACGATGCCAATTTTCGATACTATATCGGGTAAGTATAATTTAATCGTTTAAAAGCTTCCCCCAAATCGTTCAGCCGCCACGTGGAAAAGTCGTCTTCTTTATCTTCTCGTCATTCTTCTGCTGTTCCAGCATCTCTTTTCCTTCTCTTCCTCGACTTTTTTTTATGGTTTTAATTTTTCTTTTTGTCGTCTGTATTTTCGCCTTTCTCCATCTTCGTATACTGATCGACACAGTTGAGCGTTTGTGTCTAAAGGGGTTTGAGTATAATGCCGGAACTTTGCTAGCGGTGACTGAGGAAAATCACTTCCTTAAGTCGGAAGAGTCCGGAACTCAGTCTAGTTTCGAGCCGGTTATCTCTGAAATCCAAGTCTAGAGCTTTCTTATCAAGGTTTTCAGTTGAAGTCTGAAGAAGGCATTAGTGGCCATGGTTGAAAAATACTCTCTTGTACTGTGTCTAAACATCTTCGAGAGTGTGTCATTATCGGGTAGTGACGTAGATCGTTGCGTCGCCATTTGCAAGTTACTAGACTGCATTTTGAAGATACGATAAAAGGCAAAAAGAAAGGTAAAGCTACCGCAGTCGGTATAGCGACTGGCTACGGCCTGGGCGACCGAGGGGTCGGAATTCGAGTCCCGGTAGGGTCAAGAATTTTCTCCAATCGTCCAGACCGGCTTTGGGGTCCACCCAACCTCCTATAGAATGGATACCGGGAGCTCTTTCCCGGGGTAAAGTGGCCGGGGCCTGAAGCTGACCATTAACCAACTAGTGCCGAGGTCAAGAAAATGTGGATCTATACATCCATTCCCGCATGCGTCTTCATGGCCTAGTTCTTAATTAGGGACAACTTTACCTTTATCCCTGTAAGAGACCATGGAGGCCCATAGGGTTTCGAGACGTCGAGACTCCCACATTTTCTCTTAAGCACTCAGCTCACAGATGGCGGTGAAGTTGTCAGCTTTACGGTATGGCCGCCCTTTACCCCTCTGGAAGATACCTGGTATTCATTTCTGTTACAGGCTGAGTCGACCCAAGGGCAAGGGCCAAGGGCTGGAAGGATTAGGTAAATTGAAGAAATCCACTTCATCAGGATTCGAACCCGCGACCTTCCGGATTGTAGCATAGTGCCTCAACCAACTACGCTCCCGCGTGCCCCTTTGCAGATACGATTGGAGCCAAAGTCGCCGTGCCGGAGGTCTCGTTGGACACAAAGAACCTTGTTCCGTAAAGTCGCCTAGTCAGGAGTAGACGTAGTATATAGAGCATGTAGCCTAATGAGATGGTACGAATGTGGCAAAAACATGGCACACAAAGACGAATAGTCCCGGAACTTCAGTAACTGTTTTTATATACGTAGGCCGTATGACTTCTCCCTTTACATTTAACTCTGAGTCTCGGAACTGTGTTCATTATGCATTTGAGTGAATGAATTTCAAGATTGTTTTATTACAGGAAGGCAAGAAGAAGTTCGAGAAACAGACGGCGAAGTTTTGTCTGAGTCAGGAACGCTATCTGAATCTCTCGACCAAGAAACAAGACGCGGTTCTCAAAGAGGTGAGTACGCCAGCGGATATGTTCCTATCGCGTCCCCGAAAATTCTGACATTGAATTCTTATTTGTTCTTTACCACTGAAATATGTATGGAAATGAACGTGTTATTTACGTGATACAGATAGTTGTCCTATACAAAGAAACTTCTTATGTTCAGTATTTCGAATATCTACAGCAGCATATTATTAACTCCGTGGCTTTTAGACCGCAAGCAAACTATACCTACCGAGCGCCCGCCGCTTGTCGGCGAAGTTAGTGCTAAATTTTTTTCGGATAGAGGGTGTCGCGTGGTCAGCGTAACGGATTCACACGGCCTTTGATCTCGGCTTTCTAAAAAACCGGATCCGCTACTTTTCCATTCAAGTAGCTCCTTAATTATCGTCACGAGGCTGAGTCTACACCGTTCCAGAGCCACTACTTCTCAGAAAATATGGTTTCACTTCGGTTTCTTAATCATAAACAGTCGATAGGGCTCCTTGGACAGGGGATCAGTTCGACGCAAGACCTCTCCGTACAAAGGACAACACAAACAATAAACGCAGACAGACATCCATGCCTTGAGTCGGATTCGAACCCACGATCCTAGTGTTCGAGCGGGTGAAGACAATTCATGCATTAGACCTTGCCGCCACTGTGATCCTCACTTTGGCAGTAGAACGCCCTTATTCCCCGGGCGTCAACTTATGATGGATAAACTTATGATCTTATCTGTGTATCTGCCTATAAGAAAGAGTTTGTTTGTTTGCTCGTTGTACACTTCAGCACCGTTGCACCTATTATACGTAGGTAAATCAGTAAGTAAGTTACAAGTGGATATACAACTTAAATAAGAGTACTAATTTGAAAAATGCTTCTATTTCTCAACATAATCTCCCTGTACATTGAGGCACTTGTCCATCGTTTCACAAGCCTCTGAAAACCAGCAGCATAAAATTCTTTGGGCTGCTGTCGGAACCAGGCGGTGACTTCCCTTTCTACAGCTTTCTACAGTATCACTTTCCTGGAGGATGGTGTCACCTTAAACTTTTCTTTTGGGCAGGCGACGCAGGATGTTTCCACTTCATTGACGCACGCTTTGTCTCGGGCTGGTAATGATGAATCCAAGACTCATCACCTGTGACAATTCGGGCTAGGATATCGTGTCCTTCATCGTGGTAGCGATTGAGATGCTGTAATGCCAGACCCATTCTTTGCATTTTGTGTTGTGGGGTCAGCATGCGCGGCACCCATCGTGCACAGACTTTGTGAAAAACTAACCTGTCATGCGACTTCCATTTGCTCGGCCCTCTTAAACATCATCTTTCGGCTGAACATTTTCCCGACGATGAAGCTGTAGAAAGGGAAGTCACCGCCTGGTTCCGACAGCAGCCCAAACAATTTTTGCTGGTTTTCAGGGGCTTGTGAAACAATGGGACAAGTGCCTCGGTGTACAGGGAGATTGTGTTGAGAAATAAAAGCATTTTTCAAATCAGTACTCTTATTTGTTTTAGTTCTATATCCATTTGTAACTTACTTATTGACTTACCCTCGTATTTCGGCCAAATTATGCTTGATGATAGAAGATCTGTATGGAGGTTATGAAAACCCCTCAAAATTTTAAAAACTCCACAAAAAGTTCTATGATTATTGCTTGGGAACCTTTCGTCCTAGTGTATTGATTTTGTAATAGATATTAGAAAAACAAAATAAAAGACCACGCTCGCTCTGTATGTCTATCAGTTATAGTTTCTGAGATATGTAACTTTCAGTTTTCCAAAAAGAATACAAATTTTCAAAAATTCGCAAAAGGCGAGGATTTTCATTGTAACTGATTAGTTAATTTCCTTACAGTTCTGCTACTTTATACCTGTATCTTGAAGATCAGCACTGTAACTTTTCAGTGTAATCATACGTGTGCATTATACCCACGTAGGGCCCGATGGATCAACTAGTTCCGAATATTAGCGAAGCTGTTCGGACTCTAGCATGGTGCATGCATGCAGTCAGAGACATCGTTCCAAAAACTACATTTTCGTTTTCAGGGCTGCTGAAAAGAAGTGTCAATCCTTAAAAATTTCAAGATCAACTTTTTCACGTTACTTTCGCTTACTGTGTGTATGAGAACGTAGAAAAAAATTAAAGACTGCAGTTGTGAGGTTATATTTAACATGTGTAATAACTTGTTCTGTGAAGAGTTATAGTCTATGACAACATTTCTACTGTGAGTATACTTAATGCGATATGAACACGCCATTTTGTATGATAAGTTTGGAACCTTTGCATACTCTGCAGTGTTTTCGCGACAGCAAGAAACAAACTTGACTTAAATTGTAATATGATTACTTGATGATTTTAAATTAATTTTTGTTAATTCGCTTAGTGCGGGCTGTAGTCCAGCTGGGTCCACTCGGCACGGCGGCCGCTGATTGGCCTATTGTATTTGCCCCAGGTGATTATGATGATGGAGAATTTGCTGGAATGAAGATTGGCAGGGGAAACCGAAGAACTCGGAGAAACCCTACCCCAAAGCCACTTTGTCCACCACAAATCCCGCTTGACCAGACCCGGTCTCGAACCCGGGCCGCCTTGGTGGGAAGCCAGCAACTAACCGCCTGAGCTATTAATTATTTAAAATCTGGTACACTAGTTCCAAAAATGACATTAAAAATTGTAGCACATACATTTTTTTCTAATATATATCATTTTGTATGCAAGATATATGAACGTACGTATCTCCCGTTACTCGGTTAGAAATGATGCTGTTATATAAGTAAGTATAAAATATTATTTACAAGTTATTTTCTCACTTGCGGGACAGAAATTATAAGAACATAAGAAATATAATAGTTAATAGTTAGGCTGTTTTGGCTCAAAATTCAAGTACGAGTACATAGATCCATGGGATGGAAAATATTTGTGTCCAGGTTTGGAATCAGCGTGTTAAAATTAAATTTAAAAAATTACCTTTTAGGTTGTTCTAATGTACCGCTTCTGTGATCTAGTGGTCACAGTTCCTGGCTGCAGATCCAGAGGTCCGGGTTCCATTCCCGGCGCTGCCTGACATTCTGAGTAGTAGTGGGTCTGGAACGGGGTCCCCCCAGCCTCGTGAGGAGTTATTTCATGGAAATGGCGGTTCCGGTCTAGAAAACCGAATTTAACGGCCGTGGCGATTCGTTGCGCTGACCACGCGACACCCTCTATCTGCTAAAGTTGGCACTAACTTCGCCGACAAACGGCGGTCGCTCGGTCGGTATAGTTCGCTTGCGGATTAAAACCACGGAGGGTTTTTTTTTGTTTTGTTTGTTGTCCGAATGATGTTTACTAATGCAGTTACATTTCACATACACGTAAGATGACCTGAACAGTTGCTGCAATTTCGAAAGATAATCGGACAACCGATATAAGTTGTTGAAATTATTTTGAAATATCCCAGAAATAGATGCCGCTTAGTGTGTCTGTGGTTTAAATGGCTCTGTCAACAGCCATTGAATCCGTTTAGACTTACGGAGAGGGTGTTAAACACCTTTTTACAATAGAAACTGCAGATACGCTTTTCAGAGTGCCGCTAAAGAAGCACAATTCATTTGTGCCATGTCGGCTGTTTGCTGCGTATCGGATCCATATGTAATTATCTTATACTGAAAGCAGTCTCATGTTCTGTACATAAATAAATAAAAAAGTCAGTCTGGTACGCCATTTGGGTTTTTATTACGACCGTGGCACAAAATAGAAGTGACTCATTTGATGGGTTCTAAATGACGCATTGAATTCCTCCCAAATGTTCAGCAGTGGTGTAATATGGGAAAATTGGGCAGCCTTTTAGGTTCTGCATAGTTCGTAGGTGTTGCCATTCCAGAGCTTTTCTCAATATCAGCGTTCTTTATGTAAATGCAACTCCCAAGATATTTTTCTCCGACTCGAATACCTAGAGAAGAGACCTATCCCCATATTGTGTTTAATTCATTAAATAGACCTTCACACGGATTTAAGCGAATGTAACTTACATATTCTGATAAACGTCGCCCTGTAATCAAAATGCCATTTTTCAAGTTTAGCAATGAACTGCCAAGAAAGTCTGAAAAGTGAATGTCAGTAAACGAAACTTACCAATCATGGAGGATAGAATTATTAGCAAGTGTGTGCGCCCCCCCCCCCACCAGACCTAAACCCCTGTGATTTTTATTTATGACGAAAACTTAACAATTTTGTGTGTATCAACAATCCACATGACCTGGAGGCTTTAAAACAGAATATACATGAAGCAATTTGCAACATTCAGCAACGTGAATTGCAACAAGTTTCCCGAAATCTGTTTAGAAAAATTCAGACATGTCTCACAGCAGAGGACAGACATTTTGAGCATATTCTGTGATGGTGAGTGAGTACAATATTAATTACTATATTTGATTAATAATTAACGAAAGAAGTAAACAGTGTGTGCTAGTAGTTCCGGGCATGCGGCGGCATTTTTCTCGGCAAGTGGCGCATCACTTTCGCGCGAAGTTGCCGACGGTAAAATCAATGTCCAGTCAGCCTGCGCTCTGAACCCGGTATACACACGTTGTCTTTATGTTATGTAGTTCTCACAGTTATCGAGACTCTAAACTGAAAGATAAAAATATGACTCATTTTGCTATTTCATGGTAGAAATGAAGCTTGAGAAGGGTAAAAAATTTTTAATTTTTTTCGTTGAATTTCTACGATGTTTTCTACAAGTAGGCCTTTTCATGTAATAAAAATGTCATATCTGCTTTAATCAACATTAAAAAAACGTAAAGCTATCCCTGTAACATGACATGGAGGTCTTCAGGGTTATGAGACGTTGAGGGTCCCACAGTATCTAGACAGTCAGCTCACAGATGGCGGTAAACTTGTCAGCCTTACACGCCGGCCACCCTTTACCCCCCCCCCAGGAAGATTCCTGGTACTCATTTCTGTTAGAGGCTGAGTCGAACCCAGGGCCATAGTGCGGCTGGAAGGATTAGGTCAATTGAAAAATCCACCTCATCGGGACTCGAACCCGCGATCTTCCGGCTTGTAACATAGTGCCTCAACCAATTACGCTCCCGTATGTCCACTTTCATCAAAATTTGTCAAAGTATTAGAAATGTAATTGTAAGAGTTAATTTAGACTCCTAAGTAATGCCTGAAATGAAGCGGACATAGCCCAAATCAAAATGTTCTCGACAAAACTTCGTGTTTTTCTGTCATTTCGAGTTATAACCGAATCAGTCGCGTAGCAGACAGATGGAACACGTGTACTTTTCGAATATTTTCCCTACATTCACACAAAAAAGAACGTAACAACCCCTGTTCACGAAAAAATGGCAGTAATTTCCAATTATACGTGCATGAGCACCTGGAGTTTTGTGTCTCTTACATAGGCGCAGTATACGTAGTAGTTCTCTGGCGCCTGCGCCTTTCCGCACCAAGACATGCCGCGTATCTGCAGGAACATTTATACGGTGCGACTGGAACGATCAAGTTGACCTTTGACCTCTTGCTACCGGGGTGGAATTGGGGGGGGGGAGGGGGTTACCGTATGTAGAACTGTTGTTTCACTTGTGACGTTCCCTGTCACTCCGTGTTTTACGGTGTTGTATTAATTGGTAGAATAATATTTATTGTAACCGAAATGTAAAAATCGTTTGAAGGAAGACAAATTGTTTGCCGATATTATCTACACGTCTTGATATATGATATTTGAGGCTGTCACAGCGGCTGGTATTAAAATTGCGATTTTCTGGAAGGTGACGCCTTGTAGTTTGGTTAGATACGTACTGATATTTCGTACCATGAAGATGGAGTCAGGACGTTGGTACAGATTCTCAGAACTACATGATGTACATGACTGAACAAGTTTGCTCAAACGGTAACACTTCTGACTTGTATTCTGAAAGTGCCGGGTTCGATTCTCGGTCAGGACATCGATTGTGCGGCCAGAAGTTTCTGTATTTTACCTCAGTCCCGCCAGGGAAGTATCGGGATATATTAAATTAGGCCACGACCATTTCATTCTACGTCATTTCGAACTCATCCATTATTATTCGATCATTCAGTGCCATACTATAGTCTGAGATGGCCGCGCCATAGCTCAAGCGGTTAGTCGCTGGCTTCCCACCACGGCGGCCCTGGTTCGATCCCGGGTCTGGTCAATTGGGATTTGTGGTGGACAAAGTGGTGCTGAGGCAGGTTTTCCCCGAGTACTTCGGTTTCCCCTGCCAATCTTCATTCCACAAATTGCTCCACAATCACCCTCACCTATCATCTGGGGCTGGTACAATAGGCCAGAAGTGGCCGCAGTACAAGGGACTTAGTCCCACCCCACTAGCAATAACAATAATAGTCTGAGATACTGGAAGCGTCGTTAAACTAACTGTAAGTAAGTAAGAAAATACAGGCCGGGATATCTCAGAAGACCGTGAGGTATGCGCCTTTGTAATTTGCATTGGCTCCCTTGCTCTCTGTCTCCCCTCCCCTAGGTTTTAGCATGTGTGTATCGTGTTGGACATTGCGGGTTTGCATAGTTCCTTTCATACCATTCCGGAAAACCTCGCATTTTTACACAGTTGAGAGAACTATGTGACGGCGGAAGTACACTGCATGAGAGATTTCCGTTTACCGTATCAGACCTCTCGTACTCAGTATCGTCCGAATTCCGTAGCAGCGAGCCATTAATGTTGTCATGTTTCATATGCCGGGATTGTGTTACGTGGATCACTTTCGCACTTATGCTTCATGTTGTGTCGTAACACTCTTGTGGAATGTTACCTAGACTCATGATTCAGTCGTGTTGCTTTCGCATTTGGGACTGTCATTATGTAAAATGTCTTGCACTTATTACGAGTTGTTGTTTCCTTCCTTCAGCATTTTCTTTGTCGTTTATCTTGGTCCTTCTATAATCACTTTTCCTGTTCATTCCGTCTCACTCTTAGACACAATATATTTTTTGGGGCTTCATTTTGCACTCCCTTTGTTATTTTGTCGTTTTACTTTCAGCAACGTAAAATGCGATATCAAGGTCACATCCCGTGGAAAAGGAGGCCTATCGTCCTCAAATGAGCACAGTTTTTTTAATGGAATCAGTGAAGTAGCTCCCTTTCTTCAGCATGATGAGACCTGAGGATATAATAAATTTGTAATGTTACAGTTCGACCGCCTCTGTGGTCTAGTGGTCAGAGTTCCTGGCTATAAATCCAGAGCTCCCGTTTTCGATTCTCGGCGCTACCAGATTTTCTGAGAAGTAGTGGGTGTGGAACGGGGTCCACTGAGCCTCGTTAGGATAACTGAGTAGTTAATTCAAGGAAATAGCGGCTCCGGTGTAGAAACCCGAAATTAACGGCCGTGGGGATTCGTTGCCCTGGCCACGCGACACCTTCTATCTACTAAACTTGGTACTAACTTCGCCGACAAGCGGCAGTGGTTCGGTCGGTATAGTTCGCTTGCGGACTCAAGCCACAGAGTGTTTTTTTAGTATTACAGTTCAGCAGTGTACAGAGTGGCGGCGCGAAAGTAGCATTGCACTGTTAAATCACGTTTCGGCTCTTCCTGGCAAGTATTGCTTTTGCGGGGTTTCGTGGCCATGAGCTCGCGACTGAGACGTGATGTGACTTTAAGCGGTGTCCGTGATAGGTGTTAACTGTGTATCCACCGTGCTGGTCGGCCCGTTTCAAGAGGTTTTTAAAATAGTGTACTCGTATTTTATAACACAGAGGCAGCCTTTAAGTGTGGTCGACTTCTGCACCGACTATACTTTGCGTCGTCTAGTCTCCTGTGGCAGTTGTTCAAATATCAGTCGGAAAAACGGTGGGAGGCCAGCACATGCACACACATGATACTGTGAAATTTTCCTTATACGTTAAATATGGAAAGTAAGGTATTTAGGCTAGCCGGTCACGGTAGTCCAGCGGTCTAAGGCATGCACTGTCTTCGCTCGCTCGGAAGCCGGGATCATGGGTTCGAATCCCACTCAGGGCATGGATGTTTGTGTGCGTTTTTCTGTGTTTGTCTACAGTTAAAGGCCTTGCGACGAGCTGATCACTCGCCCAAGGAGTCCTACCGTATGTGTAAGATCTAGAAAAACTGAAGTGAACGTAGTTCATGGAGGTAGGCCTAGGCCCACTGGGGCTGTAGTGCCAAGGAAAAAAAAAGGTATTTAGGTTGTAGATGTTTGATTTTCATGGTCAAAGCCCCGACGAATGCCCGTTACTGATATTCGGTTTGTTTTACGTTACATTTCCACGAGGGTTGGGGTGTGTCGTAGCTTCTACACGAGCGCAGAAAATGCGTCCGTTGTACCGAACGTCGTGACGTCCGTGGTAGAAATAAACAAGAGAGGCGAATGCTACACTTTCTTCTGGCTCCATTGCAGACAAAAGACTACGCACCGCATTCTGCAACTGTGTGGTGTCCTCGTCAAAGTACGTTCGTTACAACGGACGCGTTTTGTGCGCTCGTGTAGACGCTGCCTTATGGGGCTATCTGCACACAGCCGATCACAGTGGCCGCGCGGTCTGAGACATGAGATGTCTTCACTCTCTCAAACACTGGGAACGTGAGTTGGAATCCCACTCCATGCATGGATGTCTGTGTGTATGTGTATGTAGCAGATTTACGACGGGCTGATCCCCGTCAAAGGAGTCCTACCGACTGTGTATAGATTAAAAAACTGAAAAAGCGGCCAAAGTCCACAAGGACTGTAGAGCCGTAGGTAGATAAGATAGATACACGTAGATAGATGTGGCTCTACGGTCCTTTTGTTAGACCTTGGCCGCTTTTTCAGTTCTTTTATCTGTACACAGTCGATAGGACTCCTTGGACGGGCCATCAGCCTCGTCGCAAGCCTCTGCCTACCCACAGAACAACAAACAGAATAAACGCACACAGGCATCCATGACTTGAGTGGCATTGGAACCCACGATTTGGCGAACGTTTTTGGGAGCCAGCGATTCGGGCAAGCCCCAGAGGTACTTGCATATGGCTATACAGAATTTAATTTTATTCTTAGGGAAATTGAGCCTTTTTAATCGTGCCGCAAAATAATTTGTGTGATACAATTCATGCTAACGGCGGTAAAAAGGTTAAATCTGTGTCCCTGTAACAGGCCGTGGAGGCCCATAGGAGTGTGAGAGATCGAGGCTGCCACATTTTCAAGGCAGTCGGCTCACAGATGGCAGTAAGTTTGTCACCCTTACGCGCCTGCCGCACTTTTACTCATTTCTGTTAGAGGCTGAGTCGACACCAGGGCCATATTGCTGCTGGAAGTATTAAGTAAATTGAAACAATACAGTGACATTGGGAATCGAACCCGGGACCTTCCGGCTTGCAGCATAGTGTCTCAACCAACTACGCTACCGCGTGGTCCTCATGGTAACGGGAGTATAAATATTTATTGTTTCCCAAATACTTCCAGTGTCGTGTAATATAGTCAGCATTGGCTGTAAACATCGCGTTGATGAACCAGATCCAACGGAATGATGCAGCTGTATGCAGCCTTTTATTACAGCTTTGGTGTGTATGGTAGGATATGTCATAGATAAAGAGTTGCCCGAGGCCGTGGCAGTAACTTACTGGGGCACGGCCTGTGAAATTCCTCGGTGGGCGTTCATGCAGTAACGGAGTTCCACAGTTTCCCCTTTGTACTGTTAAGATGACGTTGCTAAATCGAATTCACACAACCGACGTGAAGAGTAATTCATTTTATGGTATTTTTAAAGTAAACCGTAAGGCAAAGGTTAAGATATGCCTGTACGTAACTAATTAAGCTCACGCCAAGAAGACATATGGAGGATTTGATGTATAGATCCACATATTCTTGACGTCAACATTATTTGGAGTTGAGTGGTCAGCTTCACGCCCTGGATGCTTTAGCTCCGAGGAAATAGCCGCCGGTACCGTTTAGTTAGGAGGCTTTGTGGGCCAGGGTACCGGTCTGGAAGACGTGTGCGCTATCCCGGCTTTAAAGTAAACTGTATTTCCTTTAAAGCGTTTACAGATTTGCTGTTTTTATTCAAATTTCCCACTCCATTAAATATCAATATATGTCAGTAAGACACGAGCATAGGTCGCGCCATAGCTCAAGCGGTTAGTCGCTGGCTTCCCGATCCCGGGTCTGGTCAAGTGGGATTTGTGGTGGACAAAGTGGCACTGGGGCAGGTTTTCTCCGAGTACTTCGGCTTCCCCTTCCAATCTTCATTCCACCAATTGCTCCACAATCACCCTCACCTATCATCTGGGGCTGGTACAATAGGCCAGAAGTGGCCGTAGCACAAGGGACATAGTCCCACCCCACTAGCAATAAAAAAGAACACGAGCATGATGACACAACTGCCTGAAAATTGCACACGCCACCATTAGCTCTCTTGAAAGCTGTGCATTCATGTAGCTACGGAAAATATTACACTTAAGCCATTCCGGTGTTAAACGACGCGATTGACAGACGTGACATGCTCGTGAAGACATTCTGAATTGTTTATGTCAGGTAGGATCGCTGATTAAACACAAATCCTTCAGAACTGTGAACGTGCAATTGAAATGTTAACCGCGTTAGAAGACGTTCTCTCATTACTGTTACCCTCTGTCTCAAAACCAGTCGTTCCGGGTGAATAGAGGCTTGTTCCATGTACACGCAGCGTTTCTTTCTCCCAGATGCTCATTCATTCTTTTCCTCCTCTCCTGCGGCTTCCCCTCTACGCAGATTTTTAATTAAAATTGGTACGACGTCCCTTCGTGGCCACCCTTCATTCCTTGTTACGCTTGATATTGTCTACATAGTGTAGTCATCGCATAACTGTACAAGTTCCAACTGCAAACCGCCGAATATTATTATTATTATTATTTCCGTGGTTTTAGTCCGCAAGCGAGCTATACCGACCGATCGACCGCCGCTTGCCGGCGAAGTTAGTGCCAACTTTTAGCGGATAGAGGGTGTTGCATGACATAAATGAATTGTGCTTCTTTAGCGGCACTCTGAAAAGCGTCTCTGCAGTTTCTATTGTAAAAAGGTGTTTAACGCCCCCTCCGTAATTCTAAACGGATTCCGTGTCTGTTAACAGAGCCATTTAA
This sequence comes from Cryptotermes secundus, assembly GCF_002891405.2. Classification (NCBI taxonomy): domain Eukaryota; kingdom Metazoa; phylum Arthropoda; class Insecta; order Blattodea; family Kalotermitidae; genus Cryptotermes; species Cryptotermes secundus. The sequence goes on along the minus strand of NW_019721770.1, from coordinate 367,973 downwards.
ACCACAGACACACTAAGCGGCATCTATTTCTGGGATATTTCAAAACAATTTCAACAACATATATCGGTTGTCAGATTATCTTTCGAAACTGCAGCATTTGTTGAGGTCATCCTACGTGTATGTGAAATGTAACTGCGTTAGTAAACATCATTCGGACAACAAACAAAACAAAAAAAAACTCCGTGGTTTTAATCCGCAAGCGAACTATACCGACCGAGCGACCGCCGTTTGTCGGCGAAGTTAGTTTCAACTTTAGCGGATAGAGGGTGTCGCGTGGTCAGCGCAACGAATCCCCATGGCCGTTAAATTCGGTTTTCTAGACCGGAACCGCCATTTCCATGAAATAGCTCCTCAAATATCCTCACGAGGCTGAGTGGACCACTTTTCAGACCCTCTACTCAGGAAATCGACCCGCTGAATGCTTTTGTTATATAGTCCAGTTGTTATCTCTTAAACGAAATCAATTGGCATGCAGTTTTGGACCATCACGATTCAGATTAACAGGGGCGCTCCATTTTGGTTCCTTTCGAACTTGTACAAAAAATTTTTAACATTTGTTGGTTTACCTCATGCTGGGTTAGAACTGTGGTAATTTCTGTTACTGAGGTTGCTTGCTATTTTTCTAAAACGTGCTTGATTATATTTTTGTTCCCCGCATAACGCATTTTAACTAACTTTGAATGGCATTTAGGTGTATTGATTGTTAACATAAGAGGTGACCCGCCCACGTACGATCTAATTGGTTCGTGGATAAGTCGTTCTAAGTCGAGCCGCCGGAAGCCGAACTCATATTTCCCATAAGCTTAATGTTATAAATTCCAGTTTCGTTCCAGGAAACTCATTGAATACGCTGAAGTTACTGAAATTGACTAAGAAAATGGAGAACTAAACAGAACACTGCTAAACAGGCACTGACTAACTAAAGTAACTTCATGGAGCTGAACCCTTCTTGAGAAGCCGACAATTATACAGCTACTAGAGAACTTCCCAAAATTTTATGGAACCCTAGGGTTCACCACTATGCTATATGCACTCCTCCCAGTTCGTGTTAGATGCCATGCCCACCTCACCCTCTTGACTTGATCATTCTAATTATATTTGGTGAAGTTATGAAGCTCCTCATTACGCAGTGGTTTGCAGACACTAATACATGAAAAGACACCCAAAAAAAAATAATCAAACGCAAGGGAAGGTTGTTGGATAAAAGCATACAGTCGTATGCCGGCCGCGGACTAAGTTATGGGGGTTTTAGAGTAAATTTGACGTGAAGAAAAAAAGTGATCATAAATGCAGAGGATTGTAATTTTTTTTAATTAGCTTAGTGTGGTGTGGAGTCCAACTGGGTCCACTCGGCACGGCGGCCACTGATTGGCCTATTGTAGCCTGCCCCGGGTGATTATGATGATGGAGAATTTGGTGGAATGAAGATTGGCAGGGGAAACCGAAGTACTCGGAGAAAAGCCGCACCAGCGCCACTATGTCCACCACAAATGCCACTTGACCAGACCCGGGATCGAACCCGGGATGCCGCTGTGGGAAGCCAGTGACTAACCGCTTGAGCTAAAAGTATGTCAACAGCACGTGGTGCTCCCAAGCGGTCACTCATCCAAGTACTAACCACGTCCAATGTTGTTTAACTGCAGTAATCGGACGAGAACCTGTGTTTTCAACATGGTATGACCGTTGCATAGGATGCTAAGTGGGCCGTTGTAAGATTGAGTAACATGCTCCCATGTTTATAAGAACGCCACGAGTGAAATTTTTGGCCAAGACTAATGACTTCGCTCCGAATGCAAGTCCCCAGACTCCTCGGTGATTTTCACCCGTTGACACGGCCGTTTTAACCTTAGGTTATCGGACCCGTACCGATCACAGCGGTCTCGCGGACTAAGGCATGAACTGTCTTCGCCCGTAGAAACACTAGGGTCGTGGGTTCGAATCCCACTCGGGGTATGGATTTCCGTGTGTGTTCAATCTGTGTGTAGGTAGCGGCCTTGCTACGGGCTGATCACTCGTCCAAGGAGTCCTACCGAATGTATATAGGATTACAAAAATAAAAATGTGGCCAGGGCTCAACAAGGGGATGTACAGCCATTGAAGAATGAATGTATTGAATCCTTGGCTTAAGCCCTTCGTACACGTGTTCATTAGTGTCTAGACTACCCTACTGGTCCGTGACAACTTTCTCAGACATGTCCTTATCCCCAGTTGCTATTGACAGCAAAGAAGCAAGCATCCGATTTGCCTGTGGAGGCGTTGAATCTAAGAGAACAGCGCGCGGGGGAGTGAATTTGATGGTGACTAAAGAAGGCTGAAAGAGTATTTTCCTTCAGTATGGTGTGATTCTTGTCATGTACATTCATCTTGTAGAATGTCCAGTAAATTGTAGCACATTTCGATAGTTCATAGTAACAGTAAGAGGTGTAAGCTGTATTCCTGAAGAGATCAAGAACGGATTAAATGCAGGTTGTGCTTCTTGTCAGTCAGTTCAGAATATTTTGTGTTGCAGTCTCCTGCTAAACAATTTAAAAAACAAAATCTAAAAGGTACAGTTGTCCCTGTGCTTAACTAATTAAGCACTACACCATGAAGGCGTATGGAGGAGTGGATGTATAGTTCCACATTTTCTTGACCTCGGCACTATACGGGCTGGACGAATGAAGGGGTCAGAGTTCGAGTCCCGGTAGGGTCAAGAATTTTCTCCACGTCTTCCAGACCGGCTTTGGGGCTACCCAGCTTCCTATGCAATGGATATCGGGGGCTCTTTACCCGGGGGTAAAGCGGCCTGGGCGTGAAGCTGACCACTCACCAACTAGTGCCGAGTTCAGGGAAAATATCCGCGTCCCCACGTTGGAGTGATGGTTGTTATTGTAGTATATAGGAATTAAACATATTATCTTGCCCAGGATAATTTCCAAACCCTGTCAACTCCAAAGAAAATCGTTTTGTAATGTCAACCGTTGTGTGTTCTTTTGTTGCCCATTGTATAATGGGACGAGCATGTCAACGCCATATCTATTGCTGTGTAAACCATGAAAACATAACTGTAAAATATATGACTACTTTCAAAACCTGTTCCATTTGTCTTTTTAGGCTGTTCTGTAAAATATCTGTAAAAGGCCGTCGAGGTTCCCAATTTTTTCTGGACGGTCGGCTCACAGGTGGCTGTGATGTCAACCTTACGCGCCTACCGTCCTTTATCCCCCAGGAGGCTGAATCGACCCCGGGACCATATTGCAGCTGGAAGGATTAGGTCAATTAAAAAATTCAGCAATAGTGCCTCAACCAACTACTCTAGCGCATGCCCCAAATGTATTAAATATAATATTAAAATTTTTAAGAATAGGGTATGAGGGTGTGAATTTGGTTTAGCTGGCACAGGAGTGGTGCGAGTGACGGGCTGTTGTGAGCACGATAATGAACCGTCGGATTCCACGACAGGCGGGGATTGAGGGAGGATTCAGTCGCATTGAATTGGTTAGGATTGCAAAGCACGACTGTAGTGCAGACTGGAAACCCCATCGCCTGCCACCCCCCATCAGTCTGTTGTATTGAGTTATGGGGTTGTACGCCGCTATTGATCCTGTCAGTTGTAGCTGCCAGCAGCACGTGGGAGAGTGCGCGGACCGTGACCGCCCCTTCTTCAGACTGCCAGCCATCTTACCAATGCTAACAGACGTTTCTCATTCATTCGCTAGTACCTGCTGATGAAACATTTTCAGTAGTGCTGTTGTTTCGTATGTGATAGCGATTTTTCTGCGTGTTACTTATCCCAGGCTTGCGAATCGTCCGGGTATTTTAAATGCCACAATGTTAGAAGACGTGCATTTAACTAAGTAATCTGATAAACAGAAAACTGTCTTCCAAGATTCTTTATTAATGACAGTGGAATGGTTAATGGTTGAAAGTAGATCACTTAGCCCTGTTTAGCCATATGACGTAATGAATATGAATCAAATGATAGTCCATTAAATTTTAAAGTCGTTTGCTGTTTTCGTGTATTCTTTCAATAACGCCTTTTTGAATGATTTATAAAGTATTCTACATAAGTTTACTGTGTATGTAATTGATCCTGTGCTGCAAAGTACAAGTGCAATCTAACTCCTAGCATTAAGAGACAGTTTATTTTTAACTGGACAATGTTTAAGTACCCAGCCAATTTGTATAATTTCTTCTTGTATTCCTTCTTATTGAGATAGCAGTTCTGCTTGCTCGTTTACGTTTTTGTAGAATTTGGTGTATGTGGTGCGACAAATTATGACAAGAGGAGCCTTCGTAATTGGACTTCTGGGTCATGACGTCGTGTCGTATAGAAATAAAAGGTTTAATTGTGTGCTTGTCGATGCATAGTGCTTTGCTAAGATGGCGACTATGCAGTTTAGTGTTGCAAGTGCCGATAGTGTTCAGAAGTCTCGGGGAAGATGATGATGCTGCTGCTGTGCCAGTGCACCTTCAGAGTGGACAGTGGTAGGTAACTCAGACGTGAAAATGGTAAGAGAGATTCTTGCTGTTTATGCTCTTAATAATTGTTATGACAGCTCCATAGAGTTTTGATGGCGAAATCTCCGTTAAGCTGTGACTTGGATGGCTGAGAAAGAGGTGGAAGGAAACAGTAAAACTAATTATATTATGTATATATAGAGATGGTAGAACTGGCCCAGCATGGAGGTCAGTGTCACGTTTTGTGCTAGCGGTGATGAACATTTCGGTTTTAATACCATATAATTGGATGCTTTATTCACCTGTTATTTATTTAACACACATAAAATGTGAGGGCCGGTCACGGTAGCCGAGCGGTCTAAGGCATGCACTGTCTTCGCTCGCTCGGAAGCCGGGATCGTGGGTTCGAATCCCACTCAGGGCATGGATGTTTGTGTGCGTTTTTCTGTGTTTGTCTACAGGTAGAGGCCTTGCGACGAGCTGATCACTCGCCCAAGGAGTCCTACCGTATGTGTAAGATCTAGTAAACCGAAGTGAAACGGAGAGTTTCATGGAGGTAGGCCTAGGCCCAAATTGGGGCTGTAGCGCCACAGGAAAGGAAAGGAAAGAAAATGTGAGGACCGATACATTAGTTTTAGATTTCCAACTCATGTGGATTTATCATTTGTGTGTGTGTGTGTGTGTGTGTGTGAGAGAGAGAGAGAGACCGAGACATGTATTTCTGAGTTACTGACTTGCTTGCTTGCTTACTTACTTACTTATGGAGCTGAGCCCTTCTTGAGAAGCCAAATTTGCGGCTACTCAAGAATTGCCCAGCATTTTATGGAACCCGAAGGTTCATTACCTTGTTCACAAGAGCTCTTCACTGGCCACTATCCTGAGCCAGATCAATCCAATCCATACCATCCCATCCTATATCTCTAAGATCCATTTTAATATTGTCCACCCACCTACGTCTTGGTCTTCCCAGTGGTCTCTTACCTTCTGGCTTTCCCACCAATATCCTGTATGCATTCCTCTTCTCCCCATTCGTGCTACATGCCCTGCCCACCTCATCCTCCTTGATCATTCTAATTATACTTGGAGAAGAGTACAAGTTATGAAGTTCCTCATTACGCAGAGATCCATCCAGGTCCGAGGCTTTGTGTGCATTTTCGTAACAAAGTTATTTTACGGTGAGGAGTTTTAGCCCCACGCCCAACCCCCAAGATAATTTCTGAGTTACCTCGTTAAAATTTCTCCTGATGCATTGGCTGTCTCTGGTGGGGTATCGTGTTTTTTTTTTTTAGTTCCAGTTTATTCAGACAAAGCGTAGATATGACCTCGTAATAAACTGTTACCACTCTAGAGCTCTGCATGCATCTCAGAGAAGGTGGACAGTTATCTACAGAAAGAGCAGTTTGTAATGACTATGTGTAACAATAAAGTTCATTATTGAATTACGAAAGGAATATGTGTAGGAAATTCTTGTTTATAATTGAGTTCAGAAACGAGTAATTTCTTTTTCTTTCCAACATATAGAAGATCGGTGTGTGTGTGTGTGTGTGTGTAAGTACACACAGATCCATGCTATTAATTTTATGGGTTGGTTTACATGGTCGTGAAATGTGTACTTACGCTCTAGGAGAAAGAACAAAGATTAAGTGTCTGGAAACGAAATACAGTATGCGGCAAAACATTCAGTACTGAAACTCGCGCATCTCGAACGCGCATGTGCGTTTGTCGACGGGGCATAGCTCCAGCCGCACGTGTTCCCAGCAGTGAAAGGAAGTTGTGTTGTGCAGTTGTTGGAAATGGGTCTCTTGACGGAGGAAAAAGTATTCATAGTTGAGTATTATTTCCGCTCGTATGGAAGTGGTCGTCAGACAACTCGCTTCCTTGGTTTTGAGCGGCCAGAAGTTATCGTCCAGAAACCGCTACATAGTACGCGTGTGACGATATGGTGTGCCGTCTCAGCTCACCGTATATTAGGCCCCCATTTCATTGAGGATGAGGAAGGCAATGCTCTTACCGTTACCCAAGAACGCTACAGGGACATGATGATCGGACCATTTCTTCAGGATTTGAGAAGGTTCTGTCATGCAAGGGCCCTTCACATGAATAGACAGTGGTATCAACAGGACGTCTTCTCATTTAAGTACTATACTTTTAGGCGCATACTGTATTAAGGAATTTTTTTGTTTCTAAGCGGGATGGAAAACGGCCGCCTGGAAAAGCGACAAGGATTGGAGGTTTTAAGATGGATACTAATTAGAATGATCAAGTCAAGGAGGGTGAGGTGGGCTGGACATGTAGCACGAATGGGGGAGACGAGGAATGTGTATAGGGCATTGGTGGGAAAGCCAGAAGGAGACCACTGGGAAGACCAAGGCATAGGTGGGTGGACAATATTAAAATGGGTCTTAGAGAGATAGGATGGGATAGTATGGATTAGATTGATCTGGCTCAGGATAGGGTCCAGTAGAGGTCTCTTGTGAACACAGTAATGAACCTTCGGGTTCCATAAAATGCTGGGAAATTCTCGAGTTGCTGCAGAATTAGCGGCTCCTCCAGAAGGGCTCAGCTCCATTAGTAAGTAAGTAAATTAAATAAATACATGGTGATGTTAGGAGATTCGTGTAGGTCCGTAAGTAGCTGTCAGCATCTCGTCGAGTGGTGGACTGCAGAAGTAGCGTTGTTAAACCTTCAGATCTTGCCGCGACAGTGTACCTTTACTTCAAGAAGAATGGTCAGATCGCGTCAGTAGTAACTGCCTCGTATGACAAGAACGCAGATGTCATCACCACCGCAACAAAAGCGTATTATTATACCATTCTTTCTCCGGGGGTAGAGCGGTCTGAACCTCAGTCTTACGTGCACCAACTGACATGGTTAAGAATATATGAATCTTTACCTCCGCTCCCTCATACGTCTTCTTGGTATAATGCTTAAGCAGAAGGACGGCGTTGCAAGTTTGAGGTCACATTTCGCGTATGTTACGATTTCTGTCTTAACGGATATAATGGTGTGTAGCATGATAGAAAGTCACGTACGTCTTGGAGGAACCTGCTGTCTTTATCTTGAGAAAGTAGTTTCTACCCTGAAGGTGGAAACAATGGGTTCCTGCGAAACATTGGTAATTGTCTACCAGACTGCGGCAGCACACCCCAGAAGACATTAGGTCCAGTCATAAAGGAGAACGTTAGTTTTGTTTACCGCATCCTGTGTTAACCTCAGGCAGGCCTGCTTCAGATAGACGCCCAACAACTCTGGAGCTCTGGTGCAGTGATGGTCCGCAAAGACTGTAGGAATCTACTGTTACCTTGTCCCTTATGGTGTGTCTCGGAATTAAAGCTAAGTTTCACGTTTAGAATTCACAAGGAAACTAAGAGCAGATTGAATTCTGGTAATGCTTGCTACCATTCAGCCCAGAACGTTTTGTCTTCTCGTCTGCTGTTCAAAAACATAAAGATTAAAAACATGAAAAATGGCAATTTTGCTTGTGGTTTTGTGTGGTTATGTCTTGGTCCCTCATATTAAGGGAACAACATAGAATGAGGATATGATATTAAAGGTTTTGAACCGTTACACAACAATGTTTGATTATTATATACAGAAACGACTAAGATCAAGTGACAACAATAAGTCAGATCAGTTTATTATATTAATCACACTTATGTTTCGGTCACTTTTGACCATCATGAGGTGTGTATGAATAAAAGCAATAAATGACTACGTTTATGCTCAATTACATGATGAAAATGGATCCATTCTTTAACGTCATAAATTAAAAATTGCGTACGTGTTTGGGGATGAATGTACGAAAATATATCTGCAATATTGTAGAATTATTAAAATATTTATGTAATGCTTATATAGTAAAATGTAGGTAGCCTGTATGAGGGTCGTTTTTTTAGGAACAGGGAACTATGTGATTGTAGATATTAGTTTAAATTGTGTGTATAGTTATTTTAAATGGTAAGTAAAAGTAAAGATACCCCTGTAAGAGGCCGTGGAGGCCCATAGGGTTGTGATATGTTGAGGTTCCCACATTTTCTAGACATAGATTGCGACAAGGTTGTTAGCCTTACGCGCCGGCCGCCCTTTACCCCCAAGAATATTCCTGGTACTGATTTCTGTTAGGGGCTGAGTCGACCCCAGGGCCACAGTGCGGCTGGAAGGATTAGGTTAATTGAAAAAATCCAATGACCTCATCGGGACTTCAACCCGCGGCCTTCCGGCTTGTAGCATAGCCCCTCACACGATTTTAATTTGTGGCGTTGAAAAGTGGATACAGTATCATCATACAATTCAGCGTAAACTCGATATATTTACTTGTTTTTATTCATACACACGTCATCATGGTCAAAAGAGACAGAAATATATAATGTGATTTATGTAATAAACTGATCTGACTTATTGTTTTCACTTGATCTCAGTCGTTTCTGTATACAATAATCAAACGTTGTTGTGTGACGGTACAGAAATTTTAATATTATGTACGAGTACAGAAGAGCGTACATAAAATAAAAATAAATAGACTGGAGATGTTTGAGAACAGGATGCTCTGGAGAATATTTTGACTGAAGAGGGATGAAATAACAGGAGGCTGGACAGAATTACATAATAATGACCTATATAACTTGTACTCCTCGCCGAATGTAATTACGTAGAATGATCAAGTTAAGGAGGGTGAGATGTGCAGGGCATGCGGCATCATGGGAGATAAGAGCAATGCATGCAGGGTTTTGGTGGGAAAGTCAGGAGGAAAGAGACCAGTAGGAAGACCTGGACATCGGTCGGATGGTAATAGTCAGTCAGTCCGTCCGTCCGTCCCACTTGTAGAAGGTGATTTCTGTCTACGTGACCAGTGACGCTGCCGTAAAATCTGTTATTCACATTCGAAATTACAAAACTAATGTTATGTGTACTAATTTAAAAATATTACCCTCTCTCGCCGTCCAACCTGCAAAGCCAGTAACGTGACTGGGGCCTGGTGAGAGGTCAACTTGGAATATAATCACCAGTGTTGAATGACAAAGACTTCGTTTCGCCCCATATTTTAAACGTTTCCATTATCAGACGGCGACAGTCTGTTCGCTTTGTACCTGCAACACCATAGAAATGAAGGGCTACAGAGCTTGGAAAGCGACATATGTTACAAAAGTCTTTCACGTTTCTCACCCCACTGCTCACCAAAGTAAATGCAGATAAGCATTTTGTTGATGATACTCGTACCACGTTAACGTAAATTTGCATACTTTACGTAAGTAACTGTCAAAGACGTCCTGGTTCAAATACTTGAGTATTTAAAACAGATCATTTTTAAGTATTGTTTTAAGAAGGCAGAATTGTATAATCCGTCCAGCATGTGAGAGAACGTGCAGAGGCGTCAGTTCTCGAAACGGCGACGCATGCGCAAACTCATTTTTGGGGCATTGGTGGAAAGATGAAACTGACCCTCCTTAGCTTGGTGCGCATGAGTCTGAGAAAATTTTTTAATATAAATTAGATATCTGAGAGCTAGCGGAAAGTATAACCTTATAGCTGAAAGTCAATGTCAGTTGGTCAGTCAGGGTAAAGAAGTGAATATATATAAATATTATATATTATATACCTCCAGTTTTGACGGTCTGGTGGCACAGTACTTGTCAGACAAGCGCGTTTGCCGGTCCAAATGAATCGCAAGTCAGTACGTCACAGATATCACTGCCCTCTGTAAGGGTTGACAGAGGCTGGTTGGACAGTGTTATCTAATGATATCCACCACTGTACGCTGATACGTAATACGAGAACCTAATTTTATAGATCAGTGTTATTGAAAAGTGAAGTTCTATCAATATTAGTAAATATGTATATCAAACAGGAGACAGCTCCACAAATCCATACCATCCCACACTGCAGACTTAAATACTCATTTTGTTTTAATGCTGAAACTGGAGATAAAACTAATAGCAATTTTGACATCGGATGATTTTGTGATTAAATCGTTAGAGGAAGAAAATGTGTTCAGATTTAATGGTTTAATTTCTAGATCCAAGTCTTTAATGATGGTAATACAGTGTGGTCGCATTTTATGCAAGGGATGCGTTCCTGAAGACCTCGCATAATTCAAGACAAGTTTTGAAAAACATTCGTGATTCTTGCCGAATTTCTTTCGTTTAGGATTATTTCAAACTTTGTGCATAAAGTGTGACCACAGTCTATTAATTTTCAGTTTAACTGTCCAAGCAGCTGTTGGCCTCTCAAGGAGAGCTTAGATCCATGGAGTTAGATTATCATTTGGTTCAGGGAATTAACAATTTTATGTGTTAATTTAGCAATTCTGTTAATTTTTTTAAATGTGCACATAACAGCCCATTTGTTTATAGAATTGTAAGTTTTGATGTGATGTTTGTTTTTAACGTTACTCATACTGTCAAAGACAAAGCGTGCAAGCGTGCAAGCGTGTAAGAGACCCTAGAAGAGAAACTCGGTGCAATTGAAGGTGAAAACGGAAATGCTGAAGCGCAGTGGAACAATATAAAAGAATTCATGTTAGATACTATCAGTGGTTTGGTTGGTAAAGTTGAGAAGATAGAAGATTATGAGTAAAATGGAGGAGCGAAGGAAATGGAAGAATGTCAACAATGAAGAAGGCAGGAGGAAATACAGGAGACTGAGGAAT